>NW_027476520.1:0-198767 GCF_051020955.1 Megalopta genalis | reverse complement strand
GTTTCGCATTGATTTGTAGCTAAACCTTCTACATCGCATTGATTTGAAGCTAAATCATGTGTTCCGCTTAGATTTGAGGCTAACTCATTTGTTTCGTCTGCATTTGAAGCTATATCACTTATATCCTATGCGTTTGAAGCTAAATTATATGTTTAGCTTGGACTTGAAGCTAATCCTTCTACATCGTTTTGATTTGAAGCTAAATCATATAATTCGCTTGGATTTGAAGCTAACTTGTTTGTTTCGTCTGCATTAGATGCTATATCACTTTCATCGCAAGTATCTGAAGCTAAATCATTTGTATTGCATGAATTTGAACCTAAATCTTGTCTTTCGCAGGCATTTGAAGCTTAATCATGTGTTTTGCTTGGATTTAAAGCTATCTTGTTTGTTACGTCTTCATTTTAAGCTACATCATTTATATCACAAGTATGTCTATCGAAATCTCTTGTTTCGCCCGGATTTGAAACTAAACAACGTGTATCGCAAGTATCTGTAGCTAAATCATTTGTTTCGTCTGGATTTGAAGCTAAGACATCTAGTTCTCATTGATTCGCAGCTAAATCATGTGTTTCGCATGGATTTGAAACTAACTCGTTCGTTTCGCCTGTATTTGATGCTATATCACTTATATCGCAAGTATCTGAAGCTAATTCATTTGTTTCGCATGGATTTGAAGCTAAACAATGTGTTTCGAATGAATTTGAAGATAAATCATGTGTTTCGCATGGATTTGAAGCTAACTCGATTGTTTCGCATGCAGTTGAAGCTAAATCATCTATATCACAAGTATTTGAAGCTAAACCAGTCGTTTCGCATGGATTCGAAGATAAGCCTTCTACTTCGCATGAATTTGAAGCTAAATCATGTGTTTCGTTTGGATTGAAACTAACTCGACTGTTTCGGCTGCATATGAATCTAAATCATGTATAACACAAGTATTTGAAGCTAAAGCATTTGATTCGCATGGATTTGAAGCTAAGCCTCCTACTTCGCATTGATTTGAAGCTAAATCATGTGTTTCTACTGGATTTGAAGCTAACTCGTTTGTTTCGCCTACAATTGAAGCTATATCATGTATATCACAAGTGTTTGAAGCTAAACCATTTATTTCGCATGGATTCGAAGATAAGCCTTCTACTTCGCATGAATTTGAAGCTAAATCATGTGTTTCGTTTGGATTTGAAACTAACTCGATTGTGTCGGCTGCATATGAAGCTAAATCATGTATAACACGAGTATTTGAAGCTAAAGCATTTGATTCGCATGGATTTGAAGCTAAGCCTTCTACTTCGCATTGATTTGAATCTAAATCGTGTGTTTATCTTGTATTTGAAGCTAACTCGTTTGTTTCACCTGCATTTGAAGCTATATCATGTATATCACAAGTATTTGAAGCTAAACCATTTGTTTCGCATGGATTCGAAGATAAGCATTCTACTTCGCATTGATTTGAAGCTGAATCATGTGCTTCGCATGGATTTGGAGCTAACCCGTTTGTTTCTCCTGCATTTGAAGCTACATCACTTATATCGCAAGTTTCTGAACCTAAATCGTTTGTTTCGCATTGATTTGAAGCTAAGGATTATACTTCGCATCTATTTGAAGCTAAATGTTGTGTATCGTATGGATTTTGAAGCTAAGTGGTTTGATTCATCTGCATTTGAAGCTATATCGCTTATATACCAATTGTTTGAAGCAACATCATTTCTTTCGCATGGATTTGAAGCTAAATCTTCTACATCGCATTGATTTGCAGCTAAATCATGTGTTTCGCATGGATTTGGAGCTAAACCTTCTACTTCGTATCGATTTGAAGCTAAATGATATGTATCGCTTGGATTTTGAACCTACCCCGTTTGATTCGTCTGCATTTGCAGCAATATCACTTATATCCCAAGTGTTTGAAGCTAAATCATTTGTTTAGCATGGATTTGAAGCTAAACTTTCTACATGTCATTGATTTGAAGCTAAATCATGTGTTTCGCTTGGATTTCAAGCTATACCTTCTACATCGCTTTGATTTGAAGCTAAATCATGTGTTTTGCATGGATTTGATGCTAACTCGTTTGCTTCCCCTGCATTTAAAGCTATTTCAGTTATATCGCAAGTATCTGATTTCTAAATCATTTGTTTCGCATGGATTTGAAGCTAAACCTTCTACATCGCATTGATTTTGCAGCTAAGTCATGTGTTTCGCATGGATTTGAAGCTAACTCGTTTGTTTCGTCTGCATTTGAAGCTACATCACTTATATCGCAAGTATCTGTAGCTAAATCATTTGTGTCGTATGGATTTGTAGCTAAACCTTCTACAACGCATTGATTTGAAGCTAAATCATGTGTTTCGCTTGGATTTGAAGCTAACTCGATTGTTTCGTCTGCATTTGAGGCTATATCACTTGTATCGCAAGTATTTGAAGAAAAATCATTTGTTTCGCCTGGATTTGAAGCTAAGCCTTCTACTTCGCATTGATTTGGACCTAAATCATTTGTATCGCATGGATTAGAAGCTAAGCCTTCTACTTCCCATTGATTTGAAACTAAATCATGTGATCGCATGGATTTTGAAGTTAACTCGTTTGATTCGTCTGCATTTGAAGCTATATCACTTATATCGCAAGTATCTGAAGCTACATCATTTGTTTCGCATAGATTTGAAGCTAAACCTTCTACATCGCATTGATTTGCAGCTAAATCATGTGTTTCACATGGACTTGAAGCTATATCAATATATCGCAAGTATCTCAACCTAAATCATTTGTTTCGCATGGATTTGAAGCTAAGCCTTCTACTTCGTATCGATTTGAAGCTAAATGAAATGTATCGCATGGCTTTTGAACCTAACCCGTTTGATTCGCCTGCATTTGCAGCTAAACCACTTATATCCCAAGTGTTTGAAGCTAAATCGTTTCATTCGCATGGATTTGAAGATAAACCTTCTACATCGCATTGATTTGCAGCAAAATCATGTGTTTCGCTTGGAGTTGAAGCTAACTCGTTTGTTTCGCATGCAGTTGAAGCTATATCACATATATCGCAAGTATCTGAAGCTAAATCATTGATTTCGCATGGAATTGAAGCTAAACCTTCGACATCGCATTGATTTGCTGTTAAATCATGTGTTTTGCATGGATTTGAAGCTAACTCGTTTGTTTCCCTTGCATTTGAAGCTATATCACTTATATCGCAATTATCTGATGCTAAATCATTAGTTTCGCATGGATTTGAAGCAAAACCTTCTAAATCGCATTGATTTCAAGCTATATCATGTGTTTCGCATGGGCTTGAAGCTAACTCTTTTGTTTCCCCTTCATTTTACGCTATATCAATTATATCACAAGTATCTCATGCTTAATCAATTGTTTCGCATGGATTCGAAGCTAAACCTTCTACATCGCATTGATTTGAAGCTAAATCATGTGTTTCGCTTGATAATGAAGCTAACTCGTTTGTTTCGTCTGCATTTGATGCTATGTCACTTATATCGCAAGTATCTGAAGCTAAATCATTTGTGTCGCATGCATTTGAAGCTAAACTTGCCACACAGCATTGATTTGAAGCTCAATCATGTGTTTTGCATAGATTTGAAGCTAACTCGTTTGTTTCCCCTGCATTTGAAGCTATGTCACTTATATCGCGAGCAACTGATGCTAAATCACTTGATTCGCATGGATTAGAATCTAAACCTTCTACATCGCATTGATTTGCATCTAAATCATGTGTTTCGCAAGGATTTGAAGCTAACTCGTTTGTTTCGTCTGCATTTGAAGGTATATCACTTATATCCCAAGTGTTTGAAGCTAAATCATTTGTTTCGCATGGATTTGAAGCTAAACCTTCTACATCGCATTGATTTGACGATAAATCATGTGTTTCGCTTGGATATGAAGCTAACTCCTTTGTTTCGTCTGCATTTGAAGCTATATTACTTATACCGCAAGTATCTGAAGCTAAATCATTTGTGTCGCATTGATTTGAAGCTATCTCGTTCGTTTCGTCTGCATTTGTAGCTATATCACTTATATCGCAAGTATCTGAAGCTAAATCATTGGTTTCGCATGAATTTGATGCTAAACCTTCTACATCGCATTGATTTGACGCTAAATCATGTATTTCGCATGGAGTTGTAGCTAAACCTTCTACATCGCATTGATTTGCTTCTAAATCATTTGTATCGCATGGATTTGAATCTTACTCGTTTGTTTCGTCTGCACTTGAAGCAATATCACTTATATCGCTAGTATCTGAAGCTAAATCAATTGTTTCCCATGGATTTGAAGCTAAACCTTCTTCATTGCATTGATTTGCAGCTAAATCATGTGTTTCGCATGGATTTGAAGCTAACTCGTTTGTTTCCCCTGCATTTGAAGCTATGTCACTTATATCGCAAGTATCTGATGCTAAATCATTTGTGTCGCGTGGATTTGAAGCAAAACCTTCTACATCGCATAGATTTGAAGCTTGCTCGTTTGTTCCGTCTGCATTTGAAACTATATCACTTATATCGCAGGTATCTGAAGCTAAATCATTTGTGTCGCATGGATTTGAAGCTAAACCTACTACATAGCATTGATTTGAAGCTCAATCATGTGTTTTGCATGGATTTGAAGCTAACTCGTTTGTTTCCCCTGCATTTGAAGCTATATCACTTATATCGCAAGTGTCTGATGCTACATCATTTGTTTCGCATGGATTTGACGCTAAACCTTCTACTTCGCATTGATTTGAACCTAAATCATTTGTATCGCATGGATTAGAAGCTAAGCCTTCTACTTCCCATTGGTTTGAAACTAAATCATGTGATCGCATGGATTTTGAAGTTAACTCGTTTGATTCGTCTGCATTTGAAGCTATATCACTTATATCGCAAGTATCTGAAGCTACATCATTTGTTTCGCATAGATTTGAAGCTAAACCTTCTACATCGCATTGATTTGCAGCTAAATCATGTGTTTCACATGGACTTGAAGCTGTATCAATATATCGCAAGTATCTCAACCTAAATCATTTGTTTCGCATGGATTTGAAGCTAAACCTTCTACTTCGCATCGAGCTGATGCTAAATGATGTGTATCGTATGGATTTTGAAGCTAACTCGTTTGTTTGGTCTGCATTTGAAGTTATATCACTTATATACCAATTGTTGGAAGCTAAATCATTTGTTTCGCTTGAATTTGAAGCTAACTCGTTTGTTACGCCTGCAGTTGAAGCTATATCACCTATATCCGAAGTGTTTGAAGCTCAATCAATTGTTCCGCATCGATTTGAAGCTAAGCCTTCTACTTCGCATTGATTTGAAGCTAAATCATGTGGAACGCATGGATTTTGAAGCTAACTCGATTGATTCGTATGCATTTGACGCTATATCACTTATATCGCAATTATTTGAGCTAAATCATTTGTGTCGCATGAATTTGAAGCTAAGGCTTCTACTTCTCATCTATTTGAAGCTAAATGATGTGTATCGCATGAATTTTGAAGCTAACTGGTTTGATTCGTCTGTATTTGAAACTATGTCACTTATATACCAATTGTTTGAAGCTGAATCATTTGTTTTGCAAGGATTTGAAACAAAGCCTTCTACATCGCAATGATTTGAAGGTAAATCATGTGTTTCGCTTGGATTTGAAGCTAAACCGTCTACATCCCATTGATTTGAAGCTAACTCATGTGTTTTCCATGGATTTGATGCTAACTCGTTTGTTTCCCCTGCATTTGGAGCTATATGAGTTATATCGTATGTATCTGATGCTAAGTCATTTGTGTCGCATGGATTTGAAGCTAAACCTTCTACATCGAATAGATTTGAAGCTAACTCGATTGTTTCGTCTTCATTTGAAGCTACATCACTTATATCGGAATTATTTGAGGAAAAATCATGTGTTTTGCATGGATTTGAAACTAACTCGTTTGTTTCTCCTGCATTTGAAGCTATATCACTTATATCGCATGTATCTGAAGCTAAATCATTTGTTTCGCATGGATTTGAAGCTAACTCGTTTGTTTAGTCTGCATTTCAAGCTACATCACTTATATCGCAAGTATCTGAAGCTAGATCATTTGCGTCGCATGGATTAGAAGCTAAACATTCCACATCGCATTGATTTGAAGCTTAATCATGTGTTTCGCAAGGATATGAAGCTAACTCGTTTGTTTCGTCTGCATTTGAAGCTATATCACTTATATCGCAAGTATCTGAAGCTAAATCATTTGTGTCGCATGGATTTGAAGCTAAACCATCTACATCGTATTGATTTGCAGCAAAATCATGTGTTTCGCATGGATTTGAAACTAACTCGGTTGTTTCGTCAGCATTTGAAGCTATATCACTTATATCGCAAGTATCTCAAGCTAAATCATTTGTGTCGAATGGATTTGAAGCTAAACCTGCTACATACCATTGATTTGAAGCTTAATCATGTGTTTTGCATGGATTTGAAGCTAACTCGTTTGTTTCGTCTGCATTTGAAGCTATATCACGTATATCCCAAGTGCTTGAAGCTAAATCTTTTGTTTCGCGTTGATTTGAAGTTAAACCTTCTACATCGCATTGATTTGGAGCTAAATCATGTGATTCGCTTGAATTTGAAGCTAACTCGTTTGTTTCCCCTGCATTTGAAGCTACGTCACATATATCGCATGTATCTGATTCTAAATCATTTGTTACGCATGGATTTGAAGCTATACCTTCTACATCGCATTGATTTGCATCTAAATCTTGTGTTTCGCAAGGATATGAAGCTAACTCGTTTGTTTCGTCTGCATTTGAAGCTATATCACACACATCCCAAGTGTTTGAAGCTCATTCATTTGCTTCGCTTCTATTTGAAGCTAATCCTTCTACATCGCATTGATTTGAAGCTAAATCATGTGATTCGCTTGAATTTGAAGCAAACTCGTTTGTTTCCCCTGCATTTGAAGCTATGTCACATATATCGCAAGTATCTGATGCTAAATCTTTTGTTACGCATGGATTTGAAGCTAAACCTTCTACATCGCATTGATTTGCATCTAAATCATGTGTTTCGCAAGGATATGAAGCTAACTCGTTTGTTTCGTCTGCATTTGAAGCTAGATCACTTATATCGCAAGCATCTGAAACCGAATCATTGGTTTCGCATGGATTTGAAGCTAAGCCTTCTACTTCGCATTGATTTGAAGCTAAATCATGTGTTTCGGTTGGATTTGAAAATAAATGATTTGTTTCGAATGCAGTTGAAGCTAAATCATGTATATCACCAGTATTTGAAGTTAAACTATTCGTTTCAGATGGATTTGAAGCTAAGCCTTCTACTTCGCTTTGATTTGAAGCTGATTAATGGGTTTCGCTTGAATTTGAAGCTAACTCGTTTGTTACACATGCTGTTGAAACTGAATCATGTATATCACAAGTATTTGAAGCTAAAGCATTTGATTCGCTTGGATTTGAATCTAAGCCTTCTACTTCGCATTGATTTGAAGCTGAATCATGTGTTTCGCTTGAATTTGAAGCTAACAAGATTTTTTCGCATGCATTTGAAGCTAAATCATGTATATCACAAGTATTTGAAACTAAACCATTTGTTTCGCATGAATTCGAAGGTAAGCCTTCCACTTCGCATTGATTTGCTGCTAAATCATGTGTTTCGCATGGATTTGAAGATAACTCGTTTGTTTCGCCTGCATTTGATGCTAAACCTTCCACATAGCATTGATTTGAAACTTAATCATGTGTTTTGCATGGATTTGAAGGTAACTCGTCTGTTACCCATGCATTTGAAGCTATATCAGCTATATCGCAAGTATCTGAAGCTAAATCATTGGTTTCGCATGGATTTGAAGCTACACCTTCTACATCGAATTGATTTGAAGCTAAATCATGTGATTCGCTTGGATTTGAAGCTAACTTGTTCGTTTCGCATGCAGTTGATGCTAAATCATATATATCACAAGTATCTCAAGCTAAACCATTTGTTTCGCATGAATTTGAATCTAAACCATGTGTTTCGCATGAATTTGGACCTAAATCTTGTTTTTGCATTCATTTGAAGCTTAATTATGTGTTTTGCATGTATTTGAAGCTAACTCGTTTCTTTCGCCTGCATTTGAAGAAACATCACTTATATCGCAAGAATCTGATGCTAAATCATTTGTTTCGCATGGATTTGAAGCTAAACCTTCTACTTCGCATTGATTTGAAGCTTAATCATGTGTTTCGCTTGAATTTGAAGCTAACACGTTTGTTTCAGGTGCAGTTGAAGCTAAATCATGTATATCACCAGTATATGAAGTTAAACTACTCGTTTCAGATGGATTTGAAGCTAAGCATTCTACTTCGCATTGATTTGAAGCTACATCGTGTGTTTCGCATGGATTTGAAGCTAATTCGTTTGTTTCGCATGCAGTTGAAGCTAAATCATGTATGTCACAAGCATTCGAAGCGAAACCATTTGTTTTGCGTGGATTTGAAGCTAAGCCTTCTACTTCGCATTGATTTGAAGCTAAAACATGTGTTTCGGTTGGATTTGAAAATAAATGGTTTGTTTCGCATGCAGTTGAAGCTAAATCATGTATGTCACAAGAATTCGAAGCGAAACCATTTGTTTTGCATGGATTTGAAGCTAAGCCTTCTACTTCGCATTGATTTGAAGCTAAATCATGTGTTTCGGTTGGATTTGAAAATAAATGGTTTGTTTCGAATGCAGTTGAAGCTAAATCATGTATCAAACAAGTATTTAAAGCTAAACTATTCGATTCGCATGGATTTGAAACTAAGCCTTCTTCTTCGCATTGATTTGAAGCTAAATCATGTGTATCGCAAGTATTTGAAGCTATCTCGTTTAGTTCGCATGCAGTTGAAGCCAAATCATGTATATCATAAGTATTTGAAGCTAAAGCATTTGATTCGCTTGGATTTGAATCTAAGCCTTCTACTTCGCATTGATTTGAAGCTGAATCATGTGTTTCGCATGGATTTGAAGCTAACTCGTTTGTTTCGCCAGCATTTGAATCTAAATCATGTATATCACAATTATTTGAATCTAAAGCATTTGCTTCCCATTGATTTGAAGGTAAGCCTTCTACTTCGCATTGATTTGAAGCTAAATCATGTGTTCCGCATGGATTTGAAGATAACTCGTTTGTTTCGCATGCAGTTGAAGCTAAATCATGTTTATCACAAGTATCTGAAACTAAACCATTTGTTTCGCAAGAATATGAAGCTAACCCATGTGTTTCATATGAATTTGTAGCTAAATCAGGGGTTTCGCGTGGATTTGAAGCTAACTCGTTTGTTTCATATTCGATTGAAGCTAAATCATGCATATCTCAAGTATTCGAAGCTGAACCATTTGTTTCGCATGGATTTGAAGCTAACCCGTTTCTTTCGCCTGGATTTGAAGCTAAATCATGTATATCACAAATATTTGAAGCTAAACCATTTTTTTCGCATTGATTTGAAGCTAAGGCATCTACTTCGCATTGATTTGAAGTTAAATCATGTGTTTCCCTTGGGTGTGACGCTAAATCGTTTGTTCCGCATGCAGCTGCAATCTAAATCATGTATATCACAAGTATTTGAAGCTAAACAATTTGACTCGCATTGATTTGAAGCTACGACTTCTACGTCGCATTGATTTGAAGCTAAATCATATGTTTGGCATCGATTTGAAGCTAACTAGTTTGTTTCGCTAGCATTTGAAGCTAAATCATGTATATCACAAGTATTTGAAGCTAAACCAATTGTTTCGCATGGATTTGAAGCTAAATCATGTGTTTCGCCTGGATTTGAAGTTAACTCGTTTTTTTCGCCTTCATTTAAATCAAAATCATGTATATCACGAGTATTTGAAGCTAAACCATTTGTTTCGCATGGATTTGAAGATAAGCCTCCTACTTCGCATTGATTTGAAACTAAATCATGTGTATCGCATGGATTGGAATCTAACTCGTTTGTTTCGCCTGCATTTGAAACTAAATGATGTATATCACAAGTATTTGAAGCCAAAACATTTGTTTCGCATTGGTTTGAAGATAAGCCTTCTACTTCGCATGGATTTGAACAAAATTATGTCTTTCGCATGTACTTGAAGCTGAGACTTCTACTTCGCATTGATTTGAAGCTAGATCATGTGTTTAGCTTGGATTTGAAGCTAACTCGTTTGTTTCGCCTGCATTTGAAGCTAAGTCATGTATATCACGAGTATTTGAAGCTAAAACATTTGTTTCGGATGGTTTTGAAGATATGCCTTCTACTTCGCATTGATTTGAAGCTAAATGAAATGTATCGCATGGATTTGAAGCTAACTCGTTTGTTTCGCATTCAGTTGAAGCTATATCACTTAGATTCGCAAGTATTTGAAGCTAAACCATTTGTTTCGCATGGATTTGAAGATAAGCCTACTAGTTCGCATTGTTTTGAATTTAACTCGATTGTTTCGCCTGCATTTGAAGCTATATCACTTACATCGCAATTATCTGAAGATAAATCATTTGTTTCTCATGTATTTGCAGCTAAGCCTTCTACTTAGCATTGATTTGAAGCTAGATCATGTGTTTCGCTTGGATTTGAAGCTAACTCGTTTGTTTCGCCTGCATTTGTAACTAAATCATGTATATCACAAGTATTTGAAGCTAAAACATTTGTCTCGCATGGGTTTGAATATAAGCCTTCTACTTCGCATTAATTTGAAGCTAACTCGATTGTTTCGCCTGCATTTGAAACTATATCACTTATATCGCATGTATCTGAAGCTAAATCATTAGTTTCGCATGGATGTGAAGCAAAACCTTCTACATCGCATTGATTTGCAGCTAAATCATGTGTTTCGCACGAATTTGAAGCTAATAGATGTGTTTCGCATTAATTTTAAGCTAAATCATGTGTTACGTATTGAATTGTAGCTAACTGGTTTGTTTCGGCGGCATTTGAAGCTATATAGCCTATATCCCAACAGTTTGAATCTCAATCATTTGTTTCGCATGGATTTGAAGCTAAACCTTCTACATCGCATTGATTTGCAGATAAATCCTGTGTTCGCATGGATTTGATGCTTACTTGTCTGTTTCGTCTGCATTTGAAGCTATATCACTTATATCCCGATTGTTGGAAGCTAAATCATTTGTTTCGCGTGGGTTTGAAGCTAAGAATTCTACATCGCATTGATTTACTGATAAATCATGTGTTTCGCATGGATTTGAAGATAACTCGTTTGTTTCGTCTGCATTTGAATCAATATCACAAATCGAAAGTATGTGACTATAAATCATTTGTTTCGCGTGGGATTGAAGCTAAGCTTTCTACGTCGCATTCATTTGCTGCTAAATCATGTGTTTCGCATGGATTTGAAGATAACTCGTTTGTTTCGTCTCCATTTGAAGCTATATCACTTATATCGCAAGTATTTGAAGCTAAATCATTTGTGTTCCATGGATTTGTAGCTGAACCTTCTACATAGCATTGATTTGAAGCTCAATCATGTGTTTTGCATGGATTTGCTGCTAACTCCTTTGTTTCCCCTGCATTTGAAGCTATAACACTTATATCGCATGTATCTGATGCAAAATCATTTGTGTCGCATGGATTTGCAGATAACTCGTTCGTTTCGCCTGCATTTGATGCTATATCACTTATATCGCAAGTATCTGAAGCTAAATCATTTGTTTACCATGGATTTGAAGCTAAACCTTCTACATCGCATTGATTTGCAGTTCAATCAAGTGTTTCGCTTGGATTTCAAGCTAACTCGATTGTTTCTCATGCATTTGAAGCTATATCACTTATATCGCAAGTAACTGAACCTAAATCATTTCTTTCGCATGGATTTGAAGCTAAGCCTTCTACTTGGCATTGATTTGAAGCTGAATCATTTCTTTCGCTTGAATTTGAAGCTAACACGTTTGTTTCACATGCAGTTGAAGCTAAATCATGTATATCACAAGTGTTTCATGCTGAACCATTTGTTACGCATGAATATTAAGCTAAACCATGTGCTTCGAACGAATTGGAAGCTAAATCATGTGTTTCGCATGGGTTTGAAGCTAACTCGTTTTTTTCGCCTGCATTTGAAGTTACATCATGTATATCACAAGTATTTGAAGCTAAACCATTTATTTCGCATGGGTTCGAAGATAAGCATTCCACTTCGCATTGATTTGAAGCTAAATCATGTGGTTTGCATGGATTTGAGGATAAATCATGTGTTTCGCATGAATTTGAAGCTAACTCGTTTGTTTCGCATGCGATTGAAGCTAAATCATGCATATCTCAAGTATTTAAAGCTGAACCATTTGTTTCGCATGGATTTGAAGCTAAGCCTTTTACATCGCATTGATTTGAAGCTAAATCATGTGTTTCGCATGGATTTGGAAGGTAAACCTTCTACTTCGCATTGATTTGATTCAGAAACATGTGTTTCGCATGAATTTGAAGCTAACTCGTTTGTTTCGTCTGCATTTGAAGCTATATCCCTAATATCGCAAGTATCTGAATCTAAATCATTTGTTTCCAATGGATTTGAAGCTAAGCCTTCTACATCGTATTGATTTGAAGCTAAATCATTTGTTTCGCATGGATTTGAGGATAAACCTTCTACATCGCATTGATTTGCAGCTAAATCATGTGTTTCGCATGGATTTGAAGTTAACTCGTTTGCATCGTCTGCATTTGAAGCTATATCACTTATATCCCAAGTGTTTGAAGCTAACTCGTTTGTTTCCACTGCATTTGAAGCTACGTCACATATATCGCAAGTATCTGATGCAAAATCATTTGTTTCGCATGGATTTGAAGCTAAACCTTCTACATCGTATTGATTTGCAGCTAAGCCATGTGTATCGCTTGTATTTGAAGCTAACTCGTTTGTTTCGACAGCACTTGAAGCTATATCACTTATATAGTAAGTACATAAAGCTAAATAATTTGTGTCGCATAGATATGAAGGTAAACCTTCTACATCGCATTGATTTGCAGATAAATCATGTGTTTTGCATGGATTTGAAGCTAAACCTTCTACATCGTATTGATTTGCAGCTAAGCCATGTGTATCGCTTGTATTTGAAGCTAACTCGTTTGTTTCGACAGCACTTGAAGCTATATCACTTATATAGTAAGTACATAAAGTTAAATAATTTGTGTCGCATAGATATGAAGGTAAACCTTCTACATCGCATTGATTTGCAGATAAATCATGTGTTTTGCATGGATTTGAAGCTAAACCTTCTACATCGTATTGATTTGCAGCTAAGCCATGTGTATCGCTTGTATTTGAAGCTAACTCGTTTGTTTCGACAGCACTTGAAGCTATATCACTTATATAGTAAGTACATAAAGCTAAATAATTTGTGTCGCATAGATATGAAGGTAAACCTTCTACATCGCATTGATTTGCAGATAAATCATGTGTTTTGCATGGATTTGAAGCTAACTCGTTTGTTTCGACTGCATTTGAAGATATATCACTTATATCGCAAGTATCTGAAGCTAAATCATTTGTTTCGCATGGATTTGAAGCTAATCCTTCTACATCGCTTTGTTTTGAAGCTAAATCATGTGTTCTGCATGGATTTTATGCTAACTCGCACGGATTTGAAACTAACTCGATAGTTTCGCCTGCATTTGTTGCTGTATCACTTATATCGCAAGTATCTGGTCCTAGATCATTTGTTTCGTACGAATTTGAAGCTAAGCCTTCTACTTGGCAACTATTTGAAGCTAAATGATGTGTATCGCATGGATTTTGTAGCTAACCCGTTTTAGTCGTCTGCATTTGAAACTATATCACTTATATCCCAAGTTTTTGAAGCTAAATCATTTGTTCTCATGGATTTGAAGCTAAACCTTCTACATCGCATTGATTTGAAGCTAAATGATGTGTGTCGCATGGATTTTGAAGCTAACTCGATTGATTCGTCTGCATTTGAAGTTAAATCACTTATATCCCAAGTGTTTGAAGCTAAATCATTTGTTTCGCATGGATTTGACGCTAAACCTTCTACATCGCATTCATTTGAAGCTAAATAATGTGCTTCGCTTGGATTTGTAGCTAAACCTACTACATCGCTTTGTTTTGATTCTAAATCATGTGTTTCGCATGGATTTGAAACTAAGCCTTCAAATTCGCATGGAGTTGAAGCAAAATCATGTATATCACAAGTATTTGAAGCTGAACCAATTGTTCCGCATGAATATTAATCTAAACCATGTGTTTCGCATGAATAATAATCTAACCATGTGATTCGCATGAATTTAAAGCTAAATCATGTGTTTCGCATGGATTTGAAGCTAACTGGTTTGTTTCGCATGCAGCTGATGCTAAATCATGTATATCAAAAGTATTTGATTTTATACCAATTGATTCGCAGGGATTTGAAACTATGCCTCCTAAATCGCATTAACTTGAAGCTAAATCATGTGCTTCGCATGGATTTGAAGCTAAACCTTCTACATCGCATGGACTAGAAGCTAACTCGTTTGTTTCGCATGCAGCTGCATCTATATCACTTATATCGCAAGTATCTGAAGCTAAATCATTTGTTTCGCATGGATTTGAAGCTAATGTTTCAATGTCGCATTGATTTGAAGCTAAATCACGTGTTTCGCATTGATTTGAAGCTAACTCATTTGTTCTGTCTGCATTTGAAGCTATATCACTTGTATGGTCAGTATCTGAAGCAAAATCGTTTGTTTCGCATGGATTTGAAGCTAAACATTCTACATCGCTTTGAATTGAAGCTTAATCATGTGTTTTGCATGGTATTGAAGCTAAGTCATTGGTTTCGCCTGCATTTGAAGCTACATCACTTATATTGCAAGTATCTGAACCTAATTCATTTGTTTCACATGGATTTGAAGCAAATCCTTCTAGATCGCTTTGATTTGCAGCTAAATCATGTGTTTCGCATGGATTTGAAGCCAACTCGTTTGTTTCGTCTGCATTAGAAGCTGTATTACTTATATCCCAAGAGTTTGAAGCTAAATCATTTGTTTCGCATTGATTTGTAGCTAAACCTTCTACATCGCATTGATTTGAAGCTAAATCATGTGTTCCGCTTAGATTTGAGGCTAACTCATTTGTTTCGTCTGCATTTGAAGCTATATCACTTATATCCTATGCGTTTGAAGCTAAATTATATGTTTAGCTTGGACTTGAAGCTAATCCTTCTACATCGTTTTGATTTGAAGCTAAATCATATAATTCGCTTGGATTTGAAGCTAACTTGTTTGTTTCGTCTGCATTAGATGCTATATCACTTTCATCGCAAGTATCTGAAGCTAAATCATTTGTATTGCATGAATTTGAACCTAAATCTTGTCTTTCGCAGGCATTTGAAGCTTAATCATGTGTTTTGCTTGGATTTAAAGCTATCTTGTTTGTTACGTCTTCATTTTAAGCTACATCATTTATATCACAAGTATGTCTATCGAAATCTCTTGTTTCGCCCGGATTTGAAACTAAACAACGTGTATCGCAAGTATCTGTAGCTAAATCATTTGTTTCGTCTGGATTTGAAGCTAAGACATCTAGTTCTCATTGATTCGCAGCTAAATCATGTGTTTCGCATGGATTTGAAACTAACTCGTTCGTTTCGCCTGTATTTGATGCTATATCACTTATATCGCAAGTATCTGAAGCTAATTCATTTGTTTCGCATGGATTTGAAGCTAAACAATGTGTTTCGAATGAATTTGAAGATAAATCATGTGTTTCGCATGGATTTGAAGCTAACTCGATTGTTTCGCATGCAGTTGAAGCTAAATCATCTATATCACAAGTATTTGAAGCTAAACCAGTCGTTTCGCATGGATTCGAAGATAAGCCTTCTACTTCGCATGAATTTGAAGCTAAATCATGTGTTTCGTTTGGATTGAAACTAACTCGACTGTTTCGGCTGCATATGAATCTAAATCATGTATAACACAAGTATTTGAAGCTAAAGCATTTGATTCGCATGGATTTGAAGCTAAGCCTCCTACTTCGCATTGATTTGAAGCTAAATCATGTGTTTCTACTGGATTTGAAGCTAACTCGTTTGTTTCGCCTACAATTGAAGCTATATCATGTATATCACAAGTGTTTGAAGCTAAACCATTTATTTCGCATGGATTCGAAGATAAGCCTTCTACTTCGCATGAATTTGAAGCTAAATCATGTGTTTCGTTTGGATTTGAAACTAAACGATTGTGTCGGCTGCATATGAAGCTAAATCATGTATAACACGAGTATTTGAAGCTAAAGCATTTGATTCGCATGGATTTGAAGCTAAGCCTTCTACTTCGCATTGATTTGAATCTAAATCGTGTGTTTATCTTGTATTTGAAGCTAACTCGTTTGTTTCACCTGCATTTGAAGCTATATCATGTATATCACAAGTATTTGAAGCTAAACCATTTGTTTCGCATGGATTCGAAGATAAGCATTCTACTTCGCATTGATTTGAAGCTGAATCATGTGCTTCGCATGGATTTGGAGCTAACCCGTTTGTTTCTCCTGCATTTGAAGCTACATCACTTATATCGCAAGTTTCTGAACCTAAATCGTTTGTTTCGCATTGATTTGAAGCTAAGGATTATACTTCGCATCTATTTGAAGCTAAATGTTGTGTATCGTATGGATTTTGAAGCTAAGTGGTTTGATTCATCTGCATTTGAAGCTATATCGCTTATATACCAATTGTTTGAAGCAACATCATTTCTTTCGCATGGATTTGAAGCTAAATCTTCTACATCGCATTGATTTGCAGCTAAATCATGTGTTTCGCATGGATTTGGAGCTAAACCTTCTACTTCGTATCGATTTGAAGCTAAATGATATGTATCGCTTGGATTTTGAACCTACCCCGTTTGATTCGTCTGCATTTGCAGCAATATCACTTATATCCCAAGTGTTTGAAGCTAAATCATTTGTTTAGCATGGATTTGAAGCTAAACTTTCTACATGTCATTGATTTTAAGCTAAATCATGTGTTTCGCTTGGATTTCAAGCTATACCTTCTACATCGCTTTGATTTGAAGCTAAATCATGTGTTTTGCATGGATTTGATGCTAACTCGTTTGCTTCCCCTGCATTTAAAGCTATTTCAGTTATATCGCAAGTATCTGATTTCTAAATCATTTGTTTCGCATGGATTTGAAGCTAAACCTTCTACATCGCATTGATTTTGCAGCTAAGTCATGTGTTTCGCATGGATTTGAAGCTAACTCGTTTGTTTCGTCTGCATTTGAAGCTACATCACTTATATCGCAAGTATCTGTAGCTAAATCATTTGTGTCGTATGGATTTGTAGCTAAACCTTCTACAACGCATTGATTTGAAGCTAAATCATGTGTTTCGCTTGGATTTGAAGCTAACTCGATTGTTTCGTCTGCATTTGAGGCTATATCACTTGTATCGCAAGTATTTGAAGAAAAATCATTTGTTTCGCCTGGATTTGAAGCTAAGCCTTCTACTTCGCATTGATTTGGACCTAAATCATTTGTATCGCATGGATTAGAAGCTAAGCCTTCTACTTCCCATTGATTTGAAACTAAATCATGTGATCGCATGGATTTTGAAGTTAACTCGTTTGATTCGTCTGCATTTGAAGCTATATCACTTATATCGCAAGTATCTGAAGCTACATCATTTGTTTCGCATAGATTTGAAGCTAAACCTTCTACATCGCATTGATTTGCAGCTAAATCATGTGTTTCACATGGACTTGAAGCTATATCAATATATCGCAAGTATCTCAACCTAAATCATTTGTTTCGCATGGATTTGAAGCTAAGCCTTCTACTTCGTATCGATTTGAAGCTAAATGAAATGTATCGCATGGCTTTTGAACCTAACCCGTTTGATTCGCCTGCATTTGCAGCTAAACCACTTATATCCCAAGTGTTTGAAGCTAAATCGTTTCATTCGCATGGATTTGAAGATAAACCTTCTACATCGCATTGATTTGCAGCAAAATCATGTGTTTCGCTTGGAGTTGAAGCTAACTCGTTTGTTTCGCATGCAGTTGAAGCTATATCACATATATCGCAAGTATCTGAAGCTAAATCATTGATTTCGCATGGAATTGAAGCTAAACCTTCGACATCGCATTGATTTGCTGTTAAATCATGTGTTTTGCATGGATTTGAAGCTAACTCGTTTGTTTCCCTTGCATTTGAAGCTATATCACTTATATCGCAATTATCTGATGCTAAATCATTAGTTTCGCATGGATTTGAAGCAAAACCTTCTAAATCGCATTGATTTCAAGCTATATCATGTGTTTCGCATGGGCTTGAAGCTAACTCTTTTGTTTCCCCTTCATTTTAAGCTATATCAATTATATCACAAGTATCTCATGCTTAATCAATTGTTTCGCATGGATTCGAAGCTAAACCTTCTACATCGCATTGATTTGAAGCTAAATCATGTGTTTCGCTTGATAATGAAGCTAACTCGTTTGTTTCGTCTGCATTTGATGCTATGTCACTTATATCGCAAGTATCTGAAGCTAAATCATTTGTGTCGCATGCATTTGAAGCTAAACTTGCCACACAGCATTGATTTGAAGCTCAATCATGTGTTTTGCATAGATTTGAAGCTAACTCGTTTGTTTCCCCTGCATTTGAAGCTATGTCACTTATATCGCGAGCAACTGATGCTAAATCACTTGATTCGCATGGATTAGAATCTAAACCTTCTACATCGCATTGATTTGCATCTAAATCATGTGTTTCGCAAGGATTTGAAGCTAACTCGTTTGTTTCGTCTGCATTTGAAGGTATATCACTTATATCCCAAGTGTTTGAAGCTAAATCATTTGTTTCGCATGGATTTGAAGCTAAACCTTCTACATCGCATTGATTTGACGATAAATCATGTGTTTCGCTTGGATATGAAGCTAACTCCTTTGTTTCGTCTGCATTTGAAGCTATATTACTTATACCGCAAGTATCTGAAGCTAAATCATTTGTGTCGCATTGATTTGAAGCTATCTCGTTCGTTTCGTCTGCATTTGTAGCTATATCACTTATATCGCAAGTATCTGAAGCTAAATCATTGGTTTCGCATGAATTTGATGCTAAACCTTCTACATCGCATTGATTTGACGCTAAATCATGTATTTCGCATGGAGTTGTAGCTAAACCTTCTACATCGCATTGATTTGCTTCTAAATCATTTGTATCGCATGGATTTGAATCTTACTCGTTTGTTTCGTCTGCACTTGAAGCAATATCACTTATATCGCTAGTATCTGAAGCTAAATCAATTGTTTCCCATGGATTTGAAGCTAAACCTTCTTCATTGCATTGATTTGCAGCTAAATCATGTGTTTCGCATGGATTTGAAGCTAACTCGTTTGTTTCCCCTGCATTTGAAGCTATGTCACTTATATCGCAAGTATCTGATGCTAAATCATTTGTGTCGCGTGGATTTGAAGCAAAACCTTCTACATCGCATAGATTTGAAGCTTGCTCGTTTGTTCCGTCTGCATTTGAAACTATATCACTTATATCGCAGGTATCTGAAGCTAAATCATTTGTGTCGCATGGATTTGAAGCTAAACCTACTACATAGCATTGATTTGAAGCTCAATCATGTGTTTTGCATGGATTTGAAGCTAACTCGTTTGTTTCCCCTGCATTTGAAGCTATATCACTTATATCGCAAGTGTCTGATGCTACATCATTTGTTTCGCATGGATTTGACGCTAAACCTTCTACTTCGCATTGATTTGAACCTAAATCATTTGTATCGCATGGATTAGAAGCTAAGCCTTCTACTTCCCATTGGTTTGAAACTAAATCATGTGATCGCATGGATTTTGAAGTTAACTCGTTTGATTCGTCTGCATTTGAAGCTATATCACTTATATCGCAAGTATCTGAAGCTACATCATTTGTTTCGCATAGATTTGAAGCTAAACCTTCTACATCGCATTGATTTGCAGCTAAATCATGTGTTTCACATGGACTTGAAGCTGTATCAATATATCGCAAGTATCTCAACCTAAATCATTTGTTTCGCATGGATTTGAAGCTAAGCCTTCTACTTCGTATCGATTTGAAGCTAAATGAAATGTATCGCATGGCTTTTGAACCTAACCCGTTTGATTCGTCTGCATTTGCAGCTAAACCACTTATATCCCAAGTGTTTGAAGCTAAATCGTTTCATTCGCATGGATTTGAAGCTAACCCGTTAGTTTCGCCTGCATTTGAATCTATATCAATATATCGCAAGTATCTGAACCTAAATCATTTGTTTCACATGGATTTGATGCTAAGCCTTCTACTTCGTATCGATTTGAAGCTAAATGATATGTATCGCAAAGATTTCTAACCTACCCCGATTGATTCGTCTGCATTTGCAGCTAAATCACTTATATCCCAAGTGTTTGAAGCAAAATAATTTGTTTAGCATGGATTTGATGCTAATCCTTCCACATGGCATTGATTTGAAGCTAAATCATGTGTTTCGCTTGGATTTGATGCTATACCTTCTACATCGCTTTGATTTGAAGCTAAATCATGTGTTTCGCTTGGATTTAAAGGTAACCCCTTTGTTTCGACTGCATTTGAAGCTAAATCACTTATATCCCAAGGATTTGAAGCTAGATAATTTGTGTCGCTTGGATTTGAAGCTAAACCTTCTACATCGCATTGATTTGAAGCTAAATCATGTGTTTCGCTTGGATGTGAAGCTAACTCGTTTGTTTCGTCTGCATTTGAAGCTATATCACTTGAATCGCAAGTATTTGAAGAAAAATCATGTGTTTCGCATGGATTTGAAGCTAACTCGTTCGTTTCGCCAGCATTTGATGCTATTTCACTTATATCGCAAGTATCTGATGCTAAATCATTTGTTTCGCATGAATTTGAATCTAAACCCTGTGTTTCGCATGAATTTGAACCTAGATCTTGCCTTTCGCATGCATTTGAAGCTTAATCATTTGTTTTGCTTGGATTTGAAGCTAACTCGTTTGTTTCGCCTGCATTTGAAGCTACAGCATTTATATCGCAAGTATTTGAAGTTAAATCATTTGTTTTGGATGGATTTGAAGGTAACTCGTTAGTTTCGCCTGCTTTTGGAGCTATATCACTTATATCGCAAGTATCTGAACCTAAATCATTTGTTTCGCATGGATTTGAAGCTAAACCTTCTACATCGCATTGATTTGAAGCTAAATCATGTGTGTCGCATGGAGTTGATACTAGCTCGTTTGTTTTGTCTGCATTTGAACGTATATCGCTTATAACGCAATTATCTGAAGCTAAATCATTTGTTCCGCATGGATTTGAAGCTAAACCTTCTACATCGCATTGATTTCAAGCTAAATCATGTGTTTTGCATGGATTTTGTGCTAACTCGTTTGTTTCCCCTGCATTTGAAGCTATATCAGTTATATCGCAAGTATCTGATGCTAAATCATTTGTTTCGCATGGATTTGAAGCTAAATGATATGTATCGCATGGATTTTGAAGCTACCCCGTTTGATTCGTCTGCATTTGCAGCTATATCAATTATATCACAAGTGTTTGAAGCTAAATCATTTGTTTCGCATGGATTTGAAGCTAAACCTTCTACATCGCATTGATTTGAAGCTAAATCATGTGATTCGCTTGGATTTGAAGCTCCACATTCTACATCGCATTGATTTGGAGCTGAATCATGTGTTTCGCTGGGATTTGAAGCTATACCTTCTACATCGCTTTGATTTGAAGCTAAATCATGTGTTTTGCATGGATTTGATGCTAACTCGTTTGATTCTCTGCATTTGAAGCTATTTCAGTTTTACCGCAAGTATCTGATGCTAAATCATGTGCTTCGCTTGGATTTGAAGCTAAACCATTTACATCGCATTGATTTGCAGCTAAATCATGTGTTTTGCATGGATTTGATGCTAACTCGTTTGTTTCCCCCGCATTTGAAGCTATATCAGTTATATCGCAAGTATCTGATGCTAAATCATTTGTTTCGCATGGATTTGATGCTAAACCTCCTACATCGCATTGATTTGAAGCTAATCATGTGTTTTGCATTGATTTTATGCTAACTCGTTTGTTTCCCCTGCATTTGATGCTATATCAGTTACATCGCAAGTATCTGATGCTAAATCATTTGTTTCGCATGGATTTGAAGCTAAACCTTCTACATCGTATCGATTTGAAGCTAAATGATATGTATCGCATGGATTTTGAAGCTACCACGTTTGATTCGTCTGCATTTGCAGTTATAACACTTATATCGCAAGTATCTGAAGCTAAATCATTTGTGTCGCATGGATTTGAAGCTAAACATACTACATAGCATTGATTTGAAGCTCAATCATGTGTTTTGCATGGATTTGAAGCTAACTCGTTTGTTTCCCCTGCATTTGAAGCTATGTCACTTATATCGCAAGTAACTGATGCTAAATCACTTGATTCGCATGGATTTGAAGCTAAACCTTCTACATCGCATTGATTTGCATCTAAATCATGTGATTCGCGAGGATTTGAAGCTAACTCGTTTGTTTCGTCTGCATTTGAAGGTATATCACTTATATCGCAAATATCTGAAGCTAAATCATTGGTTTCGCATTGATTTGAAGTTAAACCTTCTACGTCGCATCGATTTGAAGCTAAATCATGTGTTTCGCATGGAGTTGTAGCTAAACCTTCTACATCGCATTGATTTGCTTCTAAATCATGTGTGTCGCTTGGATTTGAAGCAAACTCGTTTGTTGCGCATGCAGATGGATCTAAATATCGTACATCCTAAGCATTTGTAGCTAAACCATCTGGTTCGTATGGATTTGAAGCTAATCCTTCTACTTCGAATTGATTTGTAACCTAATTCATGTGTATCGCATGGATTTTGAAGCTAATTCTTTTGTGTTCCCTACATTTGAAGCTATATTACTTATATCGCAAGTATCTGAACCTAAATCATTTGTTTCGCATGGATTAGAAGCAAAACCTTCTACATCGCATTGATTTGCAGCTAAATCATGTGTATCGCATGGATTTGAAGCTAACTCGTTTGTTTCGCATGCAGATGAAGCTATATCACATATATCGCAATTATCTGAAGCTAAATCATTGGTTTCGCATGGATTTGAAGCTAAACCTTCGACATCGCATTGATTTGCTGTTAAATCATGCGTTTTGCATGGATTTGAAGCTAACTCGTTTGTTTCCCTTGCATTTGAAGCTGTATCACTTATATCGCAAGTATCTGAACCTAAATCATTTGTTTCGCATGGATTTGAAGCTAAGCCTTCTACTTTGCATGGATTTAAAGCTAAATGATGTGTATCGCATGGATTTTGAAGCTAACTCGTTTGATTCGTCTGCATTTGCAGCTATATCACTTATATCCCATGTGTTTGAAGCTAAATCATTTGTTTCGCATGGATTTTATGCTAACTCGTTTGTTTCCCCTGCATTTGAAGCTATATCAGATATATCACAAGTAACTGATGCTAAATCATTTGTTTCGCATGGATTTGAAGCTAAACCTTCTACATCGCATTGATTTGAAGCTAATTCATGTGTTTCGCATGGATTTGAATCTAACTCGTTAGTTACGCCTCCATTTGAAGCAATATCAATATATCGCTAGTATCTGAACCTAAATCATTTGTTTCGCATGGATTTGAAGCTAAACCTTCCACATCGCATTGATTTGAAGCTAAATCATGTGTTTTGCATGGATTTTATGCTAACTCGTTTGTTTCCCCTGAATTTGATGCTATATCAGTTACATCGCAAGTATCTGATGCTAAATCATTTGTTTCGCATGGATTTGAAGCTAAACCTTCCACATCGTATCGATTTGAAGCTAAATGATATGTATCGCATGGATTTTGAAGCTACCCCGTTTGATTCGTCTGCATTTGCAGCTATATCACTTATATCACAAGTGTTTGAAGTTAAACCTTCTACATCGCATTGATTTGAAGCTAAATCATGTGATTCGCTTGGATTTGACGCTAAACCTTCTACATCGCATTGATTTGGAGCAGAGTCATGTGTTTCGCTGGGATTTGAAGCTATACCTTCTACATCGCTTTGATTTGAAGCTAAATCATGTGTTTTGCATGGATTTGATGCTAACTCGTTTGATTCCTCTGCATTTGAAGCTATTTCAGTTTTATCGCAAGTATCTGATGCTAAATCATGTGTTTCGCATGGATTTGAGCTAAACCTTCTACATCGCATTGATTTGAATCTAAATCATGTGTTTTGCATGGTTTTTATAATAACTCGTTCGTTTCCCCTGCATTTGAAGCTATGTCAGTTATATCGCAAGTATCTGATGCTAAATCATTTGTATCGCATGGATTTGAAGCTAAAACTGCTACATCGCATTGATTTGAAGCTAAATCATGTGTTTTGCGTGGATTTTATGCTAACTCTTTTGTTTCCACTGCATTTGGAGCTATATCACTTATATCGCAAGTATCTGAACCTAAATCATTTGTTTCGCATGGATTTGAAGCTAAGCCTTCTACTTTGCATGGATTTAAAGCTAAATGATGTGTATCGCATGGATTTTGAAGCTAACTCGTTTGATTCGTCTGCATTTACAGCTGTATCACTTATATCCTATGTGTTTGAAGCTAAATCATTTGTTTCGCATGGATTTTATGCTAACTCGTTTGTTTCCCCTGCATTTGAAGCTATATCAGATATATCACAAGTAACTGATGCTAAATCATTTGTTTCGCATGGATTTGAAGCTAAATCTTCTACATCGCATTGATTTGAAGCTAAATCATGTGTTTTGCATGGATTTTATGCTAACTCGTTTGTTTCCCCTGCAGTTGAAGCTATATCAGTTATATCGCAAGTATCTGATGCTAAATCATTTGTTTCGCATGGATTTGAAGCTAAAACTGCTACATCGCATTGATTTGAAGCTAAATCATGTGTTTTGCGTGGATTTTATGCTAACTCGTTTGTTTCCCCTGCATTTGAAGCTATATCAGTTATATCGCAAGTATCTGATGCTAAATCATTTGTTTCGCATGGATTTGAAGCTAAACCTTCCACATCGTATCGATTTGAAGCTAAATGATATGTATCGCATGGATTTTGAAGCTACCCCGTTTGATTCGTCTGCATTTGCAGCTATATCACTTATATCACAAGTGTTTGAAGCTAAACCTTCTACATCGCATTGATTTGAAGCTAAATCATGTGATTCGCATGGATTTGACGCTAAACCTTCTACATCGCATTGATTTGGAGCAGAATCATGTGTTTCGCTGGATTAGAAGCTATACCTTCTACAATCGCTTTGATTGAAGCTAAATCATGTGTATCGCATGGATTTTGAAGCTAACTCGTTGATTCGTCTGCATTCGAAGCAATATCACTTATATCGCAAGTATCTGAAGCTAAATCATTTGTGTCGCATGGATTTGAAGCTAAACCTACTACATAGCATTGATTTGAAGCTCATTCATGTGTTTGCATGGATTTGAAGCTAACTCGTTTGTTTCCCCTGCATTTGAAGCTATGTCACTTATATCGCAAGTAACTGATGCTAAATCACTTGATTCGCATGGATTTGAAGCTAAACCTTCTACATCGCATTGATTTGAATCTAAATCATGTGTTTTGCGTGGTTTTTATAATAACTCGTTTGTTTCCCCTGCATTTGAAGCTATGTCAGTTATATCGCAAGTATCTGATGCTAAATCATTTGTATCGCATGGATTTGAAGCTAAACCTTCTACATCGCATTGATTTGAAGCTAAATCATGTGTTTTGCGTGGATTTTATGCTAACTCTTTTGTTTCCCCTGCATTTGGAGCTATATCACTTAAATCGCAAGTATCTGAACCTAAATCATTTGATTCGCATGGATTAGAAGCTAAGCCTTCTACTTCGCATTGATTTGAAGCAAAATCATGTGTTTACGCTTGGATTTCAAGCTAACTCGTTTGTTTCTAATGCATTTGAAGCTATATCACTTATATCGCAAGTATCTGAACCTAAATCATTTGTTTCGCATGGATTTGAAGCTAAGCCTTCTACTTCGCATTGATTTGAAGCTAAATCATGTGTATCGCATGGATTTTGAAGCTAACTCGTTTGATTCCTCTGCATTCGAAGCAATATCACTCATATCGCAAGTATCTGAAGCTAAATCATTTGTGTCGCATGGATTTGAAGCTAAACTACTACATAGCATTGATTTGAAGCTCATTCATGTGTTTTTGCATGGATTTGAAGCTAACTCGTTTGTTTCCCCTGCATTTGAAGCTATGTCACTTATCGCAAGTAACTGATGCAAAATCACTTGATTCGCATGGATTTGAAGCTAAACCTTCTACATCGCATTGATTTGACGATATATCATGTGTTTCGCAAGGATTTGAAGCTAACTCGTTAGGTACGCCTCCATTTGAAGCAATATCAATATATCGCTAGTATCTGAACCTAAATCATTTGTTTCGCATGGATTTGAAGCTAAACCTTGTACATCGCATTGACTTGAAGCTAAATCATGTGTGTCGCATGGAGTTGATGCTAGCTCGTTTGTTTCGTCTGCATTTGAACGTATATCCCTTATAACGCAATTATCTGAAGCTAAATCATTTGTTCCGCATGGATTTGTGGCTAAACCTTCTACATCGCATTGATTTCAAGCTAAATCATGTGTTTTGCATGGATTTTATGCTAACTCGTTTGTTTCCCCTGCATTTGAAGCTATATCAGTTATATCGCAAGTATCTGATGCTAAATCATTTGTTTCGCACGGATTTGAAGCTAAACCTTCCACATCGTATCGATTTGAAGCTAAATGATATGTATCGCATGGATTTTGAAGCTACCCCGTTTGATTCGTCTGCATTTGCAGCTATATCACTTATATCACAAGTGTTTGAAGCTAAACCTTCTACATCGCATTGATTTGAAGCTAAATCATGTGATTCGCTTGGATTTGACGCTAAACCTTCTACATCGCATTGATTTGGAGCAGAATCATGTGTTTCGCTGGGATTTGAAGCTATACCTTCTACATCGCTTTGATTTGAAGCTAAATCATGTGTATCGCATGGATTTTGAAGCTAACTCGTTTGATTCGTCTGCATTCGAAGCAATATCACTTATATCGCAAGTATCTGAAGCTAAATCATTTGTGTCGCATGGATTTGAAGCTAAACCTACTACATAGCATTGATTTGAAGCTCATTCATGTGTTTTGCATGGATTTAAAGCTAAATGATGTGTATCGCATGGATTTTGAAGCTAACTCGTTTGATTCGTCTGCATCTGCAGCTGTATCACTTATATCCCATGTGTTTGAAGCTAAATCATTTGTTTCGCATGGATTTTATGCTAACTCGTTTGTTTCCCCTGCATTTGAAGCTATATCAGTAATATCGCAAGTATCTGATGCTAAATCATTTGTTTCGCATGGATTTGAAGCTAAACCTTCCACATCGTATCGATTTGAAGCTAAATGATATGTATCGCATGGATTTTGAAGCTACCCCGTTTGATTCGTCTGCATTTGCAGCTATATCACTTATATCACAAGTGTTTGAAGTTAAACCTTCTACATCGCATTGATTTGAAGCTAAATCATGTGATTCGCTTGGATTTGACGCTAAACCTTCTACATCGCATTGATTTGGAGCAGAATCATGTGTTTCGCTGGGATTTGAAGCTATACCTTCTACATCGCTTTGATTTGAAGCTAAATCATGTGTTTTGCATGGATTTGATGCTAACTCGTTTGATTCCTCTGCATTTGAAGCTATTTCAGTTTTATCGCAAGTATCTGATGCTAAATCATGTGTTTCGCATGGATTTGAGCTAAACCTTCTACATCGCATTGATTTGAATCTAAATCATGTGTTTTGCATGGTTTTTATAATAACTCGTTCGTTTCCCCTGCATTTGAAGCTATGTCAGTTATATCGCAAGTATCTGATGCTAAATCATTTGTATCGCATGGATTTGAAGCTAAAACTGCTACATCGCATTGATTTGAAGCTAAATCATGTGTTTTGCGTGGATTTTATGCTAACTCTTTTGTTTCCACTGCATTTGGAGCTATATCACTTATATCGCAAGTATCTGAACCTAAATCATTTGTTTCGCATGGATTTGAAGCTAAGCCTTCTACTTTGCATGGATTTAAAGCTAAATGATGTGTATCGCATGGATTTTGAAGCTAACTCGTTTGATTCGTCTGCATTTACAGCTGTATCACTTATATCCTATGTGTTTGAAGCTAAATCATTTGTTTCGCATGGATTTTATGCTAACTCGTTTGTTTCCCCTGCATTTGAAGCTATATCAGTTATATCGCAAGTATCTGATGCTAAATCATTTGTTTCGCACGGATTTGAAGCTAAACCTTCCACATCGTATCGATTTGAAGCTAAATGATATGTATCGCATGGATTTTGAAGCTACCCCGTTTGATTCGTCTGCATTTGCAGCTATATCACTTATATCACAAGTGTTTGAAGCTAAACCTTCTACATCGCATTGATTTGAAGCTAAATCATGTGATTCGCTTGGATTTGACGCTAAACCTTCTACGTCGCATTGATTTGGAGCAGAATCATGTGTTTCGCTTGGATGTGAAGCTAACTCGTTTGTTTCGTCTGCATTTGAAGCTATATCACTTGAATCGCAAGTATTTGAAGAAAAATCATGTGTTTCGCATGGATTTGAAGCTAACTCGGTCGTTTCGCCAGCATTTGATGCTATTTCACTTATATCGCAAGTATCTGATGCTAAATCATTTGTTTCGCATGAATTTGAATCTAAACCCTGTGTTTCGCATGAATTTGAACCTAGATCTTGCCTTTCGCATGCATTTGAAGCTTAATCATTTGTTTTGCTTGGATTTGAAGCTAACTCGTTTGTTTCGCCTGCATTTGAAGCTACAGCATTTATATCGCAAGTATTTGAAGTTAAATCATTTGTTTTGGATGGATTTGAAGGTAACTCGTTAGTTTCGCCTGCTTTTGGAGCTATATCACTTATATCGCAAGTATCTGAACCTAAATCATTTGTTTCGCATGGATTTGAAGCTAAACCTTCTACATCGCATTGATTTGAAGCTAAATCATGTGTGTCGCATGGAGTTGATACTAGCTCGTTTGTTTTGTCTGCATTTGAACGTATATCGCTTATAACGCAATTATCTGAAGCTAAATCATTTGTTCCGCATGGATTTGAAGCTAAACCTTCTACATCGCATTGATTTCAAGCTAAATCATGTGTTTTGCATGGATTTTGTGCTAACTCGTTTGTTTCCCCTGCATTTGAAGCTATATCAGTTATATCGCAAGTATCTGATGCTAAATCATTTGTTTCGCATGGATTTGAAGCTAAATGATATGTATCGCATGGATTTTGAAGCTACCCCGTTTGATTCGTCTGCATTTGCAGCTATATCAATTATATCACAAGTGTTTGAAGCTAAATCATTTGTTTCGCATGGATTTGAAGCTAAACCTTCTACATCGCATTGATTTGAAGCTAAATCATGTGATTCGCTTGGATTTGAAGCTCCACATTCTACATCGCATTGATTTGGAGCTGAATCATGTGTTTCGCTGGGATTTGAAGCTATACCTTCTACATCGCTTTGATTTGAAGCTAAATCATGTGTTTTGCATGGATTTGATGCTAACTCGTTTGATTCTCTGCATTTGAAGCTATTTCAGTTTTACCGCAAGTATCTGATGCTAAATCATGTGCTTCGCTTGGATTTGAAGCTAAACCATTTACATCGCATTGATTTGCAGCTAAATCATGTGTTTTGCATGGATTTGATGCTAACTCGTTTGTTTCCCCCGCATTTGAAGCTATATCAGTTATATCGCAAGTATCTGATGCTAAATCATTTGTTTCGCATGGATTTGATGCTAAACCTCCTACATCGCATTGATTTGTAGCTAAATCATGTGTTTTGCATGGATTTGATGCTAACTCGTTTGATTCTCTGCATTTGAAGCTATTTCAGTTTTACCGCAAGTATCTGATGCTAAATCATGTGCTTCGCTTGGATTTGAAGCTAAACCATTTACATCGCATTGATTTGCATCTAAATCATGTGTTTTGCATGGATTTGATGCTAACTCGTTTGTTTCCCCCGCATTTGAAGCTATATCAGTTATATCGCAAGTATCTGATGCTAAATCATTTGTTTCGCATGGATTTGATGCTAAACCTCCTACATCGCATTGATTTGAAGCTAAATCATGTGTTTTGCATTGATTTTATGCTAACTCGTTTGTTTCCCCTGCATTTGATGCTATATCAGTTACATCGCAAGTATCTGATGCTAAATCATTTGTTTCGCATGGATTTGAAGCTAAACCTTCTACATCGTATCGATTTGAAGCTAAATGATATGTATCGCATGGATTTTGAAGCTACCACGTTTGATTCGTCTGCATTTGCAGTTATAACACTTATATCGCAAGTATCTGAAGCTAAATCATTTGTGTCGCATGGATTTGAAGCTAAACATACTACATAGCATTGATTTGAAGCTCAATCATGTGTTTTGCATGGATTTGAAGCTAACTCGTTTGTTTCCCCTGCATTTGAAGCTATGTCACTTATATCGCAAGTAACTGATGCTAAATCACTTGATTCGCATGGATTTGAAGCTAAACCTTCTACATCGCATTGATTTGCATCTAAATCATGTGATTCGCGAGGATTTGAAGCTAACTCGTTTGTTTCGTCTGCATTTGAAGGTATATCACTTATATCGCAAATATCTGAAGCTAAATCATTGGTTTCGCATTGATTTGAAGTTAAACCTTCTACGTCGCATCGATTTGAAGCTAAATCATGTGTTTCGCATGGAGTTGTAGCTAAACCTTCTACATCGCATTGATTTGCTTCTAAATCATGTGTGTCGCTGGGATTTGAAGCAAACTCGTTTGTTGCGCATGCAGATGGATCTAAATATCGTACATCCTAAGCATTTGTAGCTAAACCATCTGGTTCGTATGGATTTGAAGCTAATCCTTCTACTTCGAATTGATTTGTAACCTAATTCATGTGTATCGCATGGATTTTGAAGCTAATTCTTTTGTGTTCCCTACATTTGAAGCTATATTACTTATATCGCAAGTATCTGAACCTAAATCATTTGTTTCGCATGGATTAGAAGCAAAACCTTCTACATCGCATTGATTTGCAGCTAAATCATGTGTATCGCATGGATTTGAAGCTAACTCGTTTGTTTCGCATGCAGATGAAGCTATATCACATATATCGCAATTATCTGAAGCTAAATCATTGGTTTCGCATGGATTTGAAGCTAAACCTTCGACATCGCATTGATTTGCTGTTAAATCATGCGTTTTGCATGGATTTGAAGCTAACTCGTTTGTTTCCCTTGCATTTGAAGCTGTATCACTTATATCGCAAGTATCTGAACCTAAATCATTTGTTTCGCATGGATTTGAAGCTAAGCCTTCTACTTTGCATGGATTTAAAGCTAAATGATGTGTATCGCATGGATTTTGAAGCTAACTCGTTTGATTCGTCTGCATTTGCAGCTATATCACTTATATCCCATGTGTTTGAAGCTAAATCATTTGTTTCGCATGGATTTTATGCTAACTCGTTTGTTTCCCCTGCATTTGAAGCTATATCAGATATATCACAAGTAACTGATGCTAAATCATTTGTTTCGCATGGATTTGAAGCTAAACCTTCTACATCGCATTGATTTGAAGCTAATTCATGTGTTTCGCATGGATTTTATGCTAACTCGTTTGTTTCCCCTGCATTTGAAGCTATATCAGTTATATCGCAAGTATCTGATGCTAAATCATTTGTTTCGCATGGATTTGAAGCTAAAACTGCTACATCGCATTGATTTGAAGCTAAATCATGTGTTTTGCGTGGATTTTATGCTAACTCGTTTGTTTCCCCTGCATTTGAAGCTATATCAGTTATATCGCAAGTATCTGATGCTAAATCATTTGTTTCGCATGGATTTGAAGCTAAACCTTCCACATCGTATCGATTTGAAGCTAAATGATATGTATCGCATGGATTTTGAAGCTACCCCGTTTGATTCGTCTGCATTTGCAGCTATATCACTTATATCACAAGTGTTTGAAGCTAAACCTTCTACATCGCATTGATTTGAAGCTAAATCATGTGATTCGCTTGGATTTGACGCTAAACCTTCTACATCGCATTGATTTGGAGCAGAATCATGTGTTTCGCTGGGATTAGAAGCTATACCTTCTACATCGCTTTGATTTGAAGCTAAATCATGTGTATCGCATGGATTTTGAAGCTAACTCGTTTGATTCGTCTGCATTCGAAGCAATATCACTTATATCGCAAGTATCTGAAGCTAAATCATTTGTGTCGCATGGATTTGAAGCTAAACCTACTACATAGCATTGATTTGAAGCTCATTCATGTGTTTTGCATGGATTTGAAGCTAACTCGTTTGTTTCCCCTGCATTTGAAGCTATGTCACTTATATCGCAAGTAACTGATGCTAAATCACTTGATTCGCATGGATTTGAAGCTAAACCTTCTACATCGCATTGATTTGAATCTAAATCATGTGTTTTGCCGTGGTTTTTATAATAACTCGTTTGTTTCCCCTGCATTTGAAGCTATGTCAGTTATATCGCAAGTATCTGATGCTAAATCATTTGTATCGCATGGATTTGAAGCTAAACCTTCTACATCGCATTGATTTGAAGCTAAATCATGTGTTTTGCGTGGATTTTATGCTAACTCTTTTGTTTCCCCTGCATTTGGAGCTATATCACTTATATCGCAAGTATCTGAACCTAAATCATTTGATTCGCATGGATTAGAAGCTAAGCCTTCTACTTCGCATTGATTTGAAGCAAAATCATGTGTTTACGCTTGGATTTCAAGCTAACTCGTTTGTTTCTAATGCATTTGAAGCTATATCACTTATATCGCAAGTATCTGAACCTAAATCATTTGTTTCGCATGGATTTGAAGCTAAGCCTTCTACTTCGCATTGATTTGAAGCTAAATCATGTGTATCGCATGGATTTTGAAGCTAACTCGTTTGATTCGTCTGCATTCGAAGCAATATCACTCATATCGCAAGTATCTGAAGCTAAATCATTTGTGTCGCATGGATTTGAAGCTAAACCTACTACATAGCATTGATTTGAAGCTCATTCATGTGTTTTGCATGGATTTGAAGCTAACTCGTTTGTTTCCCCTGCATTTGAAGCTATGTCACTTATCGCAAGTAACTGATGCAAAATCACTTGATTCGCATGGATTTGAAGCTAAACCTTCTACATCGCATTGATTTGACGATATATCATGTGTTTCGCAAGGATTTGAAGCTAACTCGTTAGGTACGCCTCCATTTGAAGCAATATCAATATATCGCTAGTATCTGAACCTAAATCATTTGTTTCGCATGGATTTGAAGCTAAACCTTGTACATCGCATTGACTTGAAGCTAAATCATGTGTGTCGCATGGAGTTGATGCTAGCTCGTTTGTTTCGTCTGCATTTGAACGTATATCCCTTATAACGCAATTATCTGAAGCTAAATCATTTGTTCCGCATGGATTTGTGGCTAAACCTTCTACATCGCATTGATTTCAAGCTAAATCATGTGTTTTGCATGGATTTTATGCTAACTCGTTTGTTTCCCCTGCATTTGAAGCTATATCAGTTATATCGCAAGTATCTGATGCTAAATCATTTGTTTCGCACGGATTTGAAGCTAAACCTTCCACATCGTATCGATTTGAAGCTAAATGATATGTATCGCATGGATTTTGAAGCTACCCCGTTTGATTCGTCTGCATTTGCAGCTATATCACTTATATCACAAGTGTTTGAAGCTAAACCTTCTACAACGCATTGATTTGAAGCTAAATCATGTGATTCGCTTGGATTTGACGCTAAACCTTCTACATCGCATTGATTTGGAGCAGAATCATGTGTTTCGCTGGGATTTGAAGCTATACCTTCTACATCGCTTTGATTTGAAGCTAAATCATGTGTATCGCATGGATTTTGAAGCTAACTCGTTTGATTCGTCTGCATTCGAAGCAATATCACTTATATCGCAAGTATCTGAAGCTAAATCATTTGTGTCGCATGGATTTGAAGCTAAACCTACTACATAGCATTGATTTGAAGCTCATTCATGTGTTTTGCATGGATTTAAAGCTAAATGATGTGTATCGCATGGATTTTGAAGCTAACTCGTTTGATTCGTCTGCATCTGCAGCTGTATCACTTATATCCCATGTGTTTGAAGCTAAATCATTTGTTTCGCATGGATTTTATGCTAACTCGTTTGTTTCCCCTGCATTTGAAGCTATATCAGTAATATCGCAAGTATCTGATGCTAAATCATTTGTTTCGCATGGATTTGAAGCTAAACCTTCCACATCGTATCGATTTGAAGCTAAATGATATGTATCGCATGGATTTTGAAGCTACCCCGTTTGATTCGTCTGCATTTGCAGCTATATCACTTATATCACAAGTGTTTGAAGTTAAACCTTCTACATCGCATTGATTTGAAGCTAAATCATGTGATTCGCTTGGATTTGACGCTAAACCTTCTACATCGCATTGATTTGGAGCAGAATCATGTGTTTCGCTGGGATTTGAAGCTATACCTTCTACATCGCTTTGATTTGAAGCTAAATCATGTGTTTTGCATGGATTTGATGCTAACTCGTTTGATTCCTCTGCATTTGAAGCTATTTCAGTTTTATCGCAAGTATCTGATGCTAAATCATGTGTTTCGCATGGATTTGAGCTAAACCTTCTACATCGCATTGATTTGAATCTAAATCATGTGTTTTGCATGGTTTTTATAATAACTCGTTCGTTTCCCCTGCATTTGAAGCTATGTCAGTTATATCGCAAGTATCTGATGCTAAATCATTTGTATCGCATGGATTTGAAGCTAAAACTGCTACATCGCATTGATTTGAAGCTAAATCATGTGTTTTGCGTGAATTTTATGCTAACTCTTTTGTTTCCACTGCATTTGGAGCTATATCACTTATATCGCAAGTATCTGAACCTAAATCATTTGTTTCGCATGGATTTGAAGCTAAGCCTTCTACTTTGCATGGATTTAAAGCTAAATGATGTGTATCGCATGGATTTTGAAGCTAACTCGTTTGATTCGTCTGCATTTACAGCTGTATCACTTATATCCTATGTGTTTGAAGCTAAATCATTTGTTTCGCATGGATTTTATGCTAACTCGTTTGTTTCCCCTGCATTTGGAGCTATATCACTTATATCGCAAGTATCTGAACCTAAATCATTTGATTCGCATGGATTAGAAGCTAAGCCTTCTACTTCGCATTGATTTGAAGCAAAATCATGTGTTTACGCTTGGATTTCAAGCTAACTCGTTTGTTTCTAATGCATTTGAAGCTATATCACTTATATCGCAAGTATCTGAACCTAAATCATTTGTTTCGCATGGATTTGAAGCTAAGCCTTCTACTTCGCATTGATTTGAAGCTAAATCATGTGTATCGCATGGATTTTGAAGCTAACTCGTTTGATTCGTCTGCATTCGAAGCAATATCACTCATATCGCAAGTATCTGAAGCTAAATCATTTGTGTCGCATGGATTTGAAGCTAAACCTACTACATAGCATTGATTTGAAGCTCATTCATGTGTTTTGCATGGATTTGAAGCTAACTCGTTTGTTTCCCCTGCATTTGAAGCTATGTCACTTATCGCAAGTAACTGATGCAAAATCACTTGATTCGCATGGATTTGAAGCTAAACCTTCTACATCGCATTGATTTGACGATATATCATGTGTTTCGCAAGGATTTGAAGCTAACTCGTTAGGTACGCCTCCATTTGAAGCAATATCAATATATCGCTAGTATCTGAACCTAAATCATTTGTTTCGCATGGATTTGAAGCTAAACCTTGTACATCGCATTGATTTGAAGCTAAATCATGTGTGTCGCATGGAGTTGATGCTAGCTCGTTTGTTTCGTCTGCATTTGAACGTATATCCCTTATAACGCAATTATCTGAAGCTAAATCATTTGTTCCGCATGGATTTGTGGCTAAACCTTCTACATCGCATTGATTTCAAGCTAAATCATGTGTTTTGCATGGATTTTATGCTAACTCGTTTGTTTCCCCTGCATTTGAAGCTATATCAGTTATATCGCAAGTATCTGATGCTAAATCATTTGTTTCGCACGGATTTGAAGCTAAACCTTCCACATCGTATCGATTTGAAGCTAAATGATATGTATCGCATGGATTTTGAAGCTACCCCGTTTGATTCGTCTGCATTTGCAGCTATATCACTTATATCACAAGTGTTTGAAGCTAAACCTTCTACATCGCATTGATTTGAAGCTAAATCATGTGATTCGCTTGGATTTGACGCTAAACCTTCTACATCGCATTGATTTGGAGCAGAATCATGTGTTTCGCTGGGATTTGAAGCTATACCTTCTACATCGCTTTGATTTGAAGCTAAATCATGTGTATCGCATGGATTTTGAAGCTAACTCGTTTGATTCGTCTGCATTCGAAGCAATATCACTTATATCGCAAGTATCTGAAGCTAAATCATTTGTGTCGCATGGATTTGAAGCTAAACCTACTACATAGCATTGATTTGAAGCTCATTCATGTGTTTTGCATGGATTTAAAGCTAAATGATGTGTATCGCATGGATTTTGAAGCTAACTCGTTTGATTCGTCTGCATCTGCAGCTGTATCACTTATATCCCATGTGTTTGAAGCTAAATCATTTGTTTCGCATGGATTTTATGCTAACTCGTTTGTTTCCCCTGCATTTGAAGCTATATCAGTAATATCGCAAGTATCTGATGCTAAATCATTTGTTTCGCATGGATTTGAAGCTAAACCTTCCACATCGTATCGATTTGAAGCTAAATGATATGTATCGCATGGATTTTGAAGCTACCCCGTTTGATTCGTCTGCATTTGCAGCTATATCACTTATACCACAAGTGTTTGAAGCTAAACCTTCTACATCGCATTGATTTGAAGCTAAATCATGTGATTCGCTTGGATTTGACGCTAAACCTTCTACATCGCATTGATTTGGAGCAGAATCATGTGTTTCGCTGGGATTTGAAGCTATACCTTCTACATCGCTTTGATTTGAAGCTAAATCATGTGTTTTGCATGGATTTGATGCTAACTCGTTTGATTCCTCTGCCTTTGAAGCTATTTCAGTTTTATCGCAAGTATCTGATGCTAAATCATGTGTTTCGCTTGGATTTGAAGCTAAACCTTTTACATCGCATTGATTTGCAGCTAAATCATGTGTTTTGCATGGATTTGATGCTAACTCGTTTGTTTCCCCCGCATTTGAAGCTATATCAGTTATATCGCAAGTATCTGATGCTAAATCATTTGTTCCGCATGGATTTGAAGCTAAACCTTCTACATCGCATTGATTTGAAGCAAAATCATGTGTTTACGCTTGGATTTCAAGCTAACTCGTTTGTTTCTAATGCATTTGAAGCTATATCACTTATATCGCAAGTATCTGAACCTAAATCATTTGTTTCGCATGGATTTGAAGCTAAGCCTTCTACTTCGCATTGATTTGAAGCTAAATCATGTGTATCGCATGGATTTTGAAGCTAACTCGTTTGTTTCCCCTGCATATGAAGCTATATCAGTTATATCGCAAGTGTTTGAAGCTAAACCTTCTACATCGCATTGATTTGAAGCTAAATCATGTGATTCGCGTGGATTTGACGCTAAACCTTCTACATCGCATTGATTTGGAGCAGAATCATGTGTTTCGCTGGGATTTGAAGCTATACTTCTACATCGCTTTGATTTGAAGCTAAATCATGTGTTTTGCATGGATTTGATGCTAACTCGTTTGATTCCTCTGCATTTGAAGCTATTTCAGTTTTATCGCAAGTATCTGATGCTAAATCATGTGTTTCGCTTGGATTTTAAGCTAAACCTTTTACATCGCATTGATTTGCAGCTAAATCATGTGTTTTGCATGAATTTGATGCTAACTCGTTTGTTTCCCCCGCATTTGAAGCTATATCAGTTATATCGCAAGTATCTGATGCTAAATCATTTGTTTCGCATGGATTTGAGCTAAACCTTCTACATCGCATTGATTTGAATCTAAATCATGTGTTTTGCGTGGTTTTTATAATAACTCGTTTGTTTCCCCTGCATTTGAAGCTATGTCAGTTATATCGCAAGTATCTGATGCTAAATCATTTGTATCGCATGGATTTGAAGCTAAACCTACTACATCGCATTGATTTGAAGCTAAATCATGTGTGTTGCGTGGATTTTATGCTAACTCTTTTGTTTCCCCTGCATTTGGAGCTATATCACTTATATCGCAAGTATCTGAACCTAAATCATTTGATTCGCATGGATTAGAAGCTAAGCCTTCTACTTCGCATTGATTTGAAGCAAAATCATGTGTTTACGCTTGGATTTCAAGCTAACTCGTTTGTTTCTAATGCAATGAAGCTATATCACTTATATCGCAAGTATCTGAACCTAAATCATTTGTTTCGCATGGATTTGAAGCTAAGCCTTCTACTTCGCATTGATTGGAAGCTAAATCATGTGTATCGCATGGATTTTGAAGCTAACTCGTTTGATTCGTCTGCATTCGAAGCAATATCACTTATATCGCAAGTATCTGAAGCTAAATCATTTGTGTCGCATGAATTTGAAGCTAAACCTACTACATCGCATTGATTTCAAGCTAAATCATGTGTTTTGCATGGATTTTATGCTAACTTGTTTGTTTCCTCTGCATTTGAAGCTATATCAGTTATATCGCAAGTATCTGATGCTAAATCATTTGTTTCGCATGGATTTGAAGCTAAACCTTCCACATCGTATCGATTTGAAGCTAAACGATATGTATCGCATGGATTTTGAAGCTACCCCGTTTGATTCGTCTGCATTTGCAGCTATATCACTTATATCACAAGTGTTTGAAGCTAAACCTTCTTCATCGCATTGATTTGAAGCTAAATCATGTGATTCGCTTGGATTTGACGCTAAACCTTCTACATCGCATTGATTTGGAGCAGAATCATGTGTTTCGCTGGGATTTGAAGCTATACCTTCTACATCGCTTTGATTTGAAGCTAAATCATGTGTATCGCATGGATTTTGAAGCTAACTCGTTTGATTCGTCTGCATTCGAAGCAATATCACTTATATCGCAAGTATCTGAAGCTAAATCATTTGTGTCGCATGGATTTGAAGCTAAACCTACTACATAGCATTGATTTGAAGCTCATTCATGTGTTTTGCATGGATTTGAAGCTAACTCGTTTGTTTACCCTGCATTTGAAGCTATGTCACTTATATCGCAAGTAACTGATGCTAAATCACTTGATTCGCATGGATTTGAAGCTAAACCTTCTACATCGCATTGATTTGAATCTAAATCATGTGTTTTGCGTGGTTTTTATAATAACTCGTTTGTTTCCCCTGCATTTGAAGCTATGTCAGTTATATCGCAAGTATCTGATGCTAAATCATTTGTATCGCATGGATTTGAAGCTAAACCTTCTACATCGCATTGATTTGAAGCTAAATCATGTGTTTTGCGTGGATTTTATGCTAACTCTTTTGTTTCCCCTGCATTTGGAGCTATATCACTTATATCGCAAGTATCTGAACCTAAATCATTTGATTCGCACGGATTAGAAGCTAAGCCTTCTACTTCGCATTGATTTGAGGCAAAATCATGTGTTTACGCTTGGATTTCAAGCTAACTCGTTTGATTCCTCTGCATTTGAAGCTATTTCAGTTTTATCGCAAGTATCTGATGCTAAATCATGTGTTTCGCTTGGATTTGAAGCTAAACCTTTTACATCGCATTGATTTGCAGCTAAATCATGTGTTTTGCATGGATTTGATGCTAACTCGTTAGTTACGCCTCCATTTGAAGCAATATCAATATATCGCTAGTACATCGCATTGATTTGAAGCTAAATCATGTGTGTTGCATGGAGTTGATGCTAGCTCGTTTGTTTCGTCTGCATTTGAACGTATATCCCTTATAACGCAATTATCTGAAGCTAAATCATTTGTTCCGCATAGATTTGAAGCTAAACCTTCTACATCGCATTGATTTGAAGCTAAATCATGTGATTCGCTTGGATTTGACGCTAAACCTTCTACATCGCATTGATTTGGAGCAGAATCATGTGTTTCGCTGGGATTTGAAGCTATACCTTCTACATCGCTTTGATTTGAAGCTAAATCATGTGTATCGCATGGATTTTGAAGCTAACTCGTTTGATTCGTCTGCATTCGAAGCAATATCACTTATATCGCAAGTATCTGAAGCTAAATCATTTGTGTCGCATGGATTTGAAGCTAAACCTACTACATAGCATTGATTTGAAGCTCATTCATGTGTTTTGCATGGATTTAAAGCTAAATGATGTGTATCGCATGGATTTTGAAGCTAACTCGTTTGATTCGTCTGCATCTGCAGCTGCATCACTTATATCCCATGTGTTTGAAGCTAAATCATTTGTTTCGCATGGATTTTATGCTAACTCGTTTGTTTCCCCTGCATTTGAAGCTATATCAGTTATATCGCAAGTATCTGAAGCTAAATCATTTGTTTCGCATGGATTTGAAGCTAAACCTTCCACATCGTATCGATTTGAAGCTAAATGATATGTATCGCATGGATTTTGAAGCTACCCCGTTTGATTCGTCTGCATTTGCAGCTATATCACTTATACCACAAGTGTTTCAAGCTAAACCTTCTACATCGCATTGATTTGAAGCTAAATCATGTGATTCGCTTGGATTTGACGCTAAACCTTCTACATCGCATTGATTTGGGGCAGAATCATGTGTTTCGCTGGGATTTGAAGCTATACCTTCTACATCGCTTTGATTTGAAGCTAAATCATGTGTTTTGCATGGATTTGATGCTAACTCGTTTGATTCCTCTGCATTTGAAGCTATTTCAGTTTTATCGCAAGTATCTGATGCTAAATCATGTGATTCGCTTGGATTTGAAGCTAAGCCTTCTACTTCGCATTGATTTGAAGCTAAATCATGTGTATCGCATGGATTTTGAAGCTAACTCGTTTGTTTCCCCTGCATATGAAGCTATATCAGTTATATCGCAAGTGTTTGAAGCTAAACCTTCTACATCGCATTGATTTGAAGCTAAATCATGTGATTCGCGTGGATTTGACGCTAAACCTTCTACATCGCATTGATTTGGAGCAGAATCATGTGTTTCGCTGGGATTTGAAGCTATACTTCTACATCGCTTTGATTTGAAGCTAAATCATGTGTTTTGCATGGATTTGATGCTAACTCGTTTGATTCCTCTGCATTTGAAGCTATTTCAGTTTTATCGCAAGTATCTGATGCTAAATCATGTGTTTCGCTTGGATTTGAAGCTAAACCTTTTACATCGCATTGATTTGCAGCTAAATCATGTGTTTTGCATGAATTTGATGCTAACTCGTTTGTTTCCCCCGCATTTGAAGCTATATCAGTTATATCGCAAGTATCTGATGCTAAATCATTTGTTTCGCATGGATTTGAGCTAAACCTTCTACATCGCATTGATTTGAATCTAAATCATGTGTTTTGCGTGGTTTTTATAATAACTCGTTTGTTTCCCCTGCATTTGAAGCTATGTCAGTTATATCGCAAGTATCTGATGCTAAATCATTTGTATCGCATGGATTTGAAGCTAAACCTACTACATCGCATTGATTTGAAGCTAAATCATGTGTGTTGCGTGGATTTTATGCTAACTCTTTTGTTTCCCCTGCATTTGGAGCTATATCACTTATATCGCAAGTATCTGAACCTAAATCATTTGATTCGCATGGATTAGAAGCTAAGCCTTCTACTTCGCATTGATTTGAAGCAAAATCATGTGTTTACGCTTGGATTTCAAGCTAACTCGTTTGTTTCTAATGCAATGAAGCTATATCACTTATATCGCAAGTATCTGAACCTAAATCATTTGTTTCGCATGGATTTGAAGCTAAGCCTTCTACTTCGCATTGATTGGAAGCTAAATCATGTGTATCGCATGGATTTTGAAGCTAACTCGTTTGATTCGTCTGCATTCGAAGCAATATCACTTATATCGCAAGTATCTGAAGCTAAATCATTTGTGTCGCATGAATTTGAAGCTAAACCTACTACATCGCATTGATTTCAAGCTAAATCATGTGTTTTGCATGGATTTTATGCTAACTTGTTTGTTTCCTCTGCATTTGAAGCTATATCAGTTATATCGCAAGTATCTGATGCTAAATCATTTGTTTCGCATGGATTTGAAGCTAAACCTTCCACATCGTATCGATTTGAAGCTAAACGATATGTATCGCATGGATTTTGAAGCTACCCCGTTTGATTCGTCTGCATTTGCAGCTATATCACTTATATCACAAGTGTTTGAAGCTAAACCTTCTTCATCGCATTGATTTGAAGCTAAATCATGTGATTCGCTTGGATTTGACGCTAAACCTTCTACATCGCATTGATTTGGAGCAGAATCATGTGTTTCGCTGGGATTTGAAGCTATACCTTCTACATCGCTTTGATTTGAAGCTAAATCATGTGTATCGCATGGATTTTGAAGCTAACTCGTTGATTCGTCTGCATTCGAAGCAATATCACTTATATCGCAAGTATCTGAAGCTAAATCATTTGTGTCGCATGGATTTGAAGCTAAACCTACTACATAGCATTGATTTGAAGCTCATTCATGTGTTTTGCATGGATTTGAAGCTAACTCGTTTGTTTACCCTGCATTTGAAGCTATGTCACTTATATCGCAAGTAACTGATGCTAAATCACTTGATTCGCATGGATTTGAAGCTAAACCTTCTACATCGCATTGATTTGAATCTAAATCATGTGTTTTGCGTGGTTTTTATAATAACTCGTTTGTTTCCCCTGCATTTGAAGCTATGTCAGTTATATCGCAAGTATCTGATGCTAAATCATTTGTATCGCATGGATTTGAAGCTAAACCTTCTACATCGCATTGATTGAAGCTAAATCATGTGTTTTGCGTGGATTTTATGCTAACTCTTTTGTTTCCCCTGCATTTGGAGCTATATCACTTATATCGCAAGTATCTGAACCTAAATCATTGATTCGCACGGATTAGAAGCTAAGCCTTCTACTTCGCATTGATTTGAGGCAAAATCATGTGTTTACGCTTGGATTTCAAGCTAACTCGTTTGATTCCTCTGCATTTGAAGCTATTTCAGTTTATCGCAAGTATCTGATGCTAAATCATGTGTTTCGCTTGGATTTGAAGCTAAACCTTTTACATCGCATTGATTTGCAGCTAAATCATGTGTTTTGCATGGATTTGATGCTAACTCGTTAGTTACGCCTCCATTGAAGCAATATCAATATATCGCTAGTACATCGCATTGATTTGAAGCTAAATCATGTGTGTTGCATGGAGTTGATGCTAGCTCGTTTGTTTCGTCTGCATTTGAACGTATATCCCTTATAACGCAATTATCTGAAGCTAAATCATTTGTTCCGCATAGATTTGAAGCTAAACCTTCTACATCGCATTGATTTGAAGCTAAATCATGTGATTCGCTTGGATTTGACGCTAAACCTTCTACATCGCATTGATTTGGAGCAGAATCATGTGTTTCGCTGGGATTTGAAGCTATACCTTCTACATCGCTTTGATTTGAAGCTAAATCATGTGTATCGCATGGATTTTGAAGCTAACTCGTTTGATTCGTCTGCATTCGAAGCAATATCACTTATATCGCAAGTATCTGAAGCTAAATCATTTGTGTCGCATGGATTTGAAGCTAAACCTACTACATAGCATTGATTTGAAGCTCATTCATGTGTTTTGCATGGATTTAAAGCTAAATGATGTGTATCGCATGGATTTTGAAGCTAACTCGTTTGATTCGTCTGCATCTGCAGCTGCATCACTTATATCCCATGTGTTTGAAGCTAAATCATTTGTTTCGCATGGATTTTATGCTAACTCGTTTGTTTCCCCTGCATTTGAAGCTATATCAGTTATATCGCAAGTATCTGAAGCTAAATCATTTGTTTCGCATGGATTTGAAGCTAAACCTTCCACATCGTATCGATTTGAAGCTAAATGATATGTATCGCATGGATTTTGAAGCTACCCCGTTTGATTCGTCTGCATTTGCAGCTATATCACTTATACCACAAGTGTTTGAAGCTAAACCTTCTACATCGCATTGATTTGAAGCTAAATCATGTGATTCGCTTGGATTTGACGCTAAACCTTCTACATCGCATTGATTTGGGGCAGAATCATGTGTTTCGCTGGGATTTGAAGCTATACCTTCTACATCGCTTTGATTTGAAGCTAAATCATGTGTTTTGCATGGATTTGATGCTAACTCGTTTGATTCCTCTGCATTTGAAGCTATTTCAGTTTTATCGCAAGTATCTGATGCTAAATCATGTGATTCGCTTGGATTTGAAGCTAAACCTTTTACATCGCATTGATTTGCAGCTAAATCATGTGTTTTGCATGGATTTTGATGCTAACTCGTTTGTTTCCCCCGCATTTGAAGCTATATCAGTTATATCGCAAGTATCTGATGCTAAATCATTTGTTCCGCATGGATTTGAAGCTAAACCTTCTACATCGCATTGATTTGAAGCTAATCATGTGTTTTGCGTGGATTTTATGCTAACTCTTTTGTTTCCCCTGCATTTGGAGCTATATCACTTATATCGCAAGTATCTGAACCTAAATCATTTGATTCGCATGGATTAGAAGCTAAGCCTTCTACTTCGCATTGATTTGAAGCAAAATCATGTGTTTACGCTTGGATTTCAAGCTAACTCGTTTGTTTCTAATGCATTTGAAGCTATATCACTTATATCGCAAGTATCTGAACCTAAATCATTTGTTTCGCATGGATTTGAAGCTAAGCCTTCTACTTCGCATTGATTTGAAGCTAAATCATGTGTATCGCATGGATTTTGAAGCTACTCGTTTGTTTCCCCTGCATATGAAGCTATATCAGTTATATCGCAAGTATCTGATGCTAAATCATTTGTTTCGCATGGATTTGAAGCTAAACCTTCTACATCGCATTGATTTGAAGCTAAATCATGTGTTTCGCATGGATTTGAAGCTAACTCGTTAGTTACGCCTCCATTTGAAGCAATATCAATATATCGCTAGTATCTGAACCTAAATCATTTGTTTCGCATGGATTTGAAGGTAAACTTTCTACATCGCATTGATTTGAAGCTAAATCATGTGCGTCGCATGGAGTTGATACTAGCTCGTTTGTTTCGTCTGCATTTGAACGTATATCGCTTATAACGCAATTATCTGAAGCTAAATCATTTGTTCCGCATGGATTTGAAGCTAAACCTTCTACATCGCATTGATTTCAAGCTAAATCATGTGTTTTGCATGGATTTTATGCTAACTCGTTTGTTTCCCCTGCATTTGAAGCTATATCAGTTATATCGCAAGTATCTGATGCTAAATCATTTGTTTCGCATGGATTTGATGCTAAACCTCCTACATCGCATTGATTTGAAGCTAAATCATGTGTTTTGCATGGATTATATGCTAACTCGTTTGTTTCCGCTGCATTTGATGCTATATCAGTTACATCGCAAGTATCTGATGCTAAATCATTTGTTTCGCATGGATTTGACGCTAAACCTTCTACATCGCATTGATGTGACGATAAATCATGTGTTTCGCTTGGATGTGAAGCTAACTCGTTTGTTTCGTCTGCATTTGAAGCTATATCACTTATATCGCAAGTATCTTAAGCTAAATAATTTGTGTCGCATTGACTTGAAGCTATCTCGTTTGTTTCGTCTGCATTTGAAGCTATATCACTTATATCGCAAGTATCTGAAGCTAAATCATTGGTTTCGCATGGATTTGATGCTAAACCTTGTACATCGCATTGATTTGAAGTTAAACCTTCTACGTCGCATCGATTTGAAGCTAAATCATGTGTTTCGCATGGAGTTGTAGCTAAACCTTCTACATCGCATTGATTTGCTTCTAAATCATGTGTGCCGCATGGATTTGAAGCTAACTCGTTTGTTGCGCATGCAGATGGATCTAAATATCGTATATCCTAAGCATTTGTAGCTAAACCATCTGGTTCGTATGGATTTGAAGCTAATCCTTCTACTTCGAATTGATTTGTAGCTAAATCATGTGTATCGCATGGATTTTGAAGCAAATTCTTTTGTGTTCCCTACATTTGAAGCTATATCACTTATATCGCAAGTATCTGAACCTAAATCATTTGTTTCGCTTGGATTTGACGCTAAACCTTCTACATCGCATTGATTTGGAGCAGAATCATGTGTTTCGCTGGGATTTGAAGCTATACCTTCTACGTCGCTTTGATTTGAAGCTAAATGATATGTATCGCATGGATTTTGAAGCTAACTCGTTTGATTCGTCTGCATTTGCAGCTGTATCACTTATATCCCATGTGTTTGAAGCTAAATCATTTGTTTCGCATGGATTTTATGCTAACTCGTTTGTTTCCCCTGCATTTGAAGCTATATCAGATATATCACAAGTAACTGATGCTAAATCATTTGTTTCGCATGGATTTGAACCTAAACCTTCTACATCGCATTGATTTGAAGCTAAATCATGTGTTTTGCATGGATTTTATGCTAACTCGTTTGTTTCCCCTGCATTTGAAGCTATATCAGTTATATCGCAAGTATCTGATGCTAAATCGTTTGTTTCGCATGGATTTGAAGCTAAACCTTCCACATCGTATCGATTTGAAGCTAAATGATATGTATCGCATGGATTTTGAAGCTACCCCGTTTGATTCGTCTGCATTTGCAGCTATATCACTTATATCACAAGTGTTTGAAGCTAAACCTTCTACATCGCATTGATTTGAAGCTAAATCATGTGATTCGCTTGGATTTGACGCTAAACCTTCTACATCGCATTGATTTGGAGCAGAATCATGTGTTTCGCTGTGATTTGAAGCTATACCTACTACATCGCTTTGATTTGAAGCAAAATCATGAGTTTCGCTTGAATTTGATGCTAAACCTTCTACATCGCATTGATTTGTAGCTAAATCATGTGTTTCGCATGGATTTGAAGATAACTCGTTTGATTCGCCAGCATTTGAAGCTAAATCATGTACATGACAAGTATTTGGAGCTAAACCAGTTGATTATCATGGATTTGAAGCTAAGCCTTCTACTTCGCATTGATTTGAAACTAAATCATGTGTTACGCATGGATTTGAAGCTGACTCGTTTGTTTCGCTTGCTGTTGAAGCTAGATCATGTGTATCATAAGTATTGCATGCTGAACCATTTGTTTCCAACGAATTTAAATCTAAATCATGTGTTTCGCATGGATTTGAAGCTAACTCGTTCGTTTCGCATGCAGTTGAAGCTAAATCCTGTATAAAACAAGTATTTGAAGTTAAAGTATTTGTTTCACATGGATTTGAAACTAAGCCTTCTATTTCGCATTGATTTGAAGCTAAATCATGTGTTTCGCATGCATTTGAAGCTAACTCGTTTGTTTCGCATGAAGTTGAAGCTAGATCATGTATATCACATGTATTTGAAGCTAAACCATTTGATTCGCAATGGATTTGAAGCTGAGCCTTCTACTTCGCATTGATTTGAAGCTACATCATGTGTTTCGCTTGTATTTGAAGCTAACATGTTTGTTTCACATGCAGTTGAAGCTAATTCATGTAAATCACAAGTATTTGAAGCTAAACCATTTGATTCGCATGGATTTGAAGCTAAGCCTCCTACTTCGCAATGATTTGAAGCTAAATCATGTGCTTCGCATGGATTTGAAGCTAAATCTTCTACATCGCATTGCTTTGCAGCTAAATCATTTGCTTCGCATGGATTCGAAGCTAACTCGTTTGTTTCGTCTGCATTTGAAGCAGTATCATTTGGCTCGCATTGATTTGAAGCCAAACCTTCTACATCGCATTGATTTGAAGCTAAATCATGTGTTTAGCTTGGAGTTGAAGCTAAACGTTCTACATCGCATTGATTTGCTGCTAAATCATGTGTTTCTTTTGGATTTGATGCTAACTCGTTTGTTGCTCAAGCAGATGAATCTAAATAACGTAGATCACTAGTATTTGTAGCTAAACCATATGTTTCGTATGGATTTGAAGTTAATCCTTCTACATCGAATTAATTTGTAGCTAAATCATGTGTTTCGCATGGGTTTGAAGCTAACTCGTTTGTTTCGCATGCAGTTGCAGCTATATCACCTATATCCCAAGTGATTGAAGCTCAATCATTTGTTTCGCCTACATTTGAAGCTATATCATTTATATCGCAAGTATTTGAACATAAATCATTTGTATCGCATGGATTTGAAGCTAAATCTTCTACATCGCATTGCTTTGCAACTAAATCATGTGTTTCGCATGGATTTGAAGCTAACTCGTTTGATTCGTCTGCATTTAAAGCTACATCACTTATATCCCAAGTGTTTGAATCTAAATCATTTGTTTCGCATGGATTTGAATCTAAACCTTCAACATCGCATTGATTTGAAGCTAAATCATATGTTTCGCTTCGATTTGAAGCTAAACCTTCTACATAGCATTGACTTGAAGCTTAATCATGTGTTTTGCATGGATTTGAAGCTAAATCGTTTGTTTCCCCTGCATTTGAAGCTATGTCACTTATATCGCAAGTATTTGAAGCCAAATCGTTTGTGTCGCATGGATTTGAAGCTAAACCTTCTACATCGCATTATTTGGAAGCTAAATCATGTGTTTCGCTTGGATTTGAAGCTAATCCTTCTACATCGCATTGATTTGAAACTAAATCATGTGTTTCGCTTGAATTTGGATCTAACTCGTTTGTTTCGTCTGCATTTGAAGCTATATCACTCATATCCTAAGGGTTTGAAGCTACATCATTTATGTCGCATTGATTTGAAGTTAAACTTCTACATCGCATTGATGTGAAGCTAAACCGTCTACATCGCATTGATTTGAAGCTAAATCATATGTTTCGCTTCGATTTGAAGCTAAACCTTCTACATAGCATTGACTTGAAGCTTAATCATGTGTTTTGCATGGATTTGAAGCTAAATCGTTTGTTTCCCCTGCATTTGAAGCTATGTCACTTATATCGCAAGTATTTGAAGCCAAATCGTTTGTGTCGCATGGATTTGAAGCTAAACCTTCTACATCGCATTATTTGGAAGCTAAATCATGTGTTTCGCTTGGATTTGAAGCTAATCCTTCTACATCGCATTGATTTGAAACTAAATCATGTGTTTCGCTTGAATTTGGATCTAACTCGTTTGTTTCGTCTGCATTTGAAGCTATATCACTCATATCCTAAGGGTTTGAAGCTACATCATTTATGTCGCATTGATTTGAAGTTAAACTTCTACATCGCATTGATGTGAAGCTAAACCGTCTACATCGCATTGATTTGAAGCTAAATCATTTGTTTCGCATGGATTCGAAGCTAACTCGTTTGTTTCCCCTGCATTTGAAGCTATATCACTTATATCGCAAGTATCTGAAGCTAAATCATTTGTTTCGCATGGAATTGAAGCTATACATTCTACATCGCATTGATTAGCAGCTAAATCATGTGTTTGGCATGGATTTGAAGCTAACTCGTTCGTTTCGCCTGCATTTGATGCTATATCACTTATATGTCAACTATCTGATGCTAAATCATTTGTTTCTCATGGATTTGAAGCTAAACCTTTTACATCGCATTGATTTGAAACTAAATCATGTGTTTCGAATGGTTTTGAAGCTAACTCGTTTGTTCGCATGCAGTTGAAGCTAAATCATGTATAAAACAAGTATTTGAAGTTAAACTAACCGTTTCACACGGATTTGAATCTAAGCCTTCTACTTCGCAATGATGTGAAGCTAAATCATGTGTTTCGCTTGGATTCGAAGCTAACTCGTTTGTTTCGTCTGCATTTGAAGCTATATCACTAATATCGCAAGTATCTGTATCAAAATCATTTGTTTCGCATGGATTTGAAGCTAAACCTTCTACATCGCATTGGTTTGAAGCTAAATCATGTGTATCGCATGAATTTTGAAGCTAAACCTTCAATATCGCATTGATTTGCAGCTAAATCATATGTTTCGCATGGATTTGAAGCTAAGCCTCCTACTTCGCATTGATTTGAAGCTAAATCGTGTGCATCGCATGGATTCTGATGCTAGCTCGTTTGATTCGTCTGCATTTGAAGCTATATCACTTATATCGCAAGTATTTGAACATAAATAATTTGTATCGCATGGATTTGAAGCTAAACCATCTACACCGCAATGATTTGCGGATAAATCATGTGTTTCGCATGGATTTGAAGCTAACCCGTTAGTTGCGCATGCATTTGATGCTATATCATTTATATTGCAAGTATCTGAAGCTTAATCATTTGTTTAGCATGGATTTGAAGCTATTCCTTCTACATCGCATTGAGTTGCAGCTAAATCATGTGTGTTCGCATGGACTTGAAGCTAACTCGTTAGTTTCGCCTCCATTTGAAGCTATATCACTTATATCGCTAGTATCTGAACCTAAATCATTTGTTACGTATGGATTTGAAGCTAAGCCTTCTACTTCGTATCGATTTGAAGCTAAATGATATGTATCGCATGGATTTTGAAGCTAACTCGTTTGAATTGCCTGCATTTGAAGCTATATCACTTCTATCCCAAGTGTTTGACGCTGAATCATTTGTTTCGCATGGATTTGAAGCTAAACCTTCTACAACGCATTGATTTGAACCTAAATCATTTGTTTCGCATGGATTCGAAGCTAAACCTTCGAAAGCGCATTTATTTGCAGCTAAATCCTGTGGTTCTCTTGGATTTGATACTATCTCGTTTGTTTCGCCTGCATTTGAAGCTATGTCACTTATATCGCAAGTATCTGTCGCTAAATTATTGGTTTCGCATGGCTTTGAAGCAAAAATTCTACGTCGCATAGATTTGAAGCTAGTTCGTTTGCTTCATCTGCATTTGAAGCTATATCACTTATATCGCAAGTATTTGAAGAAAAATCATGTGTTTTGCATGGTTTTGAAGCTAACTCGTTAGTTGCGCCTGCAGTTGAAGCTATATCACTTATATGGCAAGTATCTGAAGCTAAATCATTTGTTTCGCATGGATTTGAAGCTAAACCTTCTACATCGCATTGATTTGCAGCTAAATCATGTGTTTCGCGTGGATTTGAAGCTATCTCGTTTGATTCGTCTGCATTTGAAGCTATATCACTTTTATCGCAAGTATCTGAACCTAAATCATTTGTTTCGCACGAATTTGAATCTATTCCATGTGTTTCGCATGAATTTGAACCTAAATCTAGTCTTTCGCATGCATTTGAAGCTTAATCATGTATTTTTCTTGGATTTAAAGCTAACTCGTTTGTTTCGCCTGCATTTGAAGCTATATCAATTATATCGCAAGTATTTGAAGCTAAATCATGTGTTTCGCTTCGATTTGAAGCTAAGCCTTCTACATCGCATTGTTTTACAGCTACATCATGTGTTTCGCATGGATTTGAAGCTAACTCGTTCGTTTCGCCTGCATTAGATGCTATATCACTTATATCGCAAGTATCTGATGCTAAATCATTTGTTTCTCATGGATTTGAAGCTAAACCTTCTATTTCGCATTAATTTGCATATAAATCATGTGTTTCGCTTGGATTTGAAGCTACCTCGTCAGTTTCGCCTGCATTTGAAGCCATGTCACTTATATCGCAAGTATCTGACGCTAAATCATTGGTTTCGCATGGCTTTGAAGCAAAAATTCTACATCGCATAGATTTGAAGCTAGCTCGTTTGCTTCATCTGCATTTGAAGCTATTTCCGCTATATCGCAGGTATTTGAAGGTAACCCATTTATTTCTCATGGATTTGAAGCTAAGCCTTCTACTTCGCACTGATTTGAAGCTAAAACAAGTGTTTCGCATGAATTTGAACCTAGATCTTGTCGTTCGCATGCATTTGAAGCTTAATCATGTGCTCTGCATGTATTTGAAGCTAACTCGTTTGTTTCGCCTCCATTTGAAGCTATATCATTTATATCGCAAGTATCTGAACCTAAATCTAATGCTTCGCTTTGACGTGAAGCTAAACCTTCTACATCGTATTGATTTGCAGCTAAATCATATGTTTCGCGTGGATTTGAAGCTAAACCTTCTACATCGCATGGATTTGAAGCTAAACCTTCTACATAGCATTGATTTGAATCTAAATGATGTGTTTCGCATGGATATGAAGTTAAACCTTCTGGATCGCATTGATTTGAAGCTAAATCATGTGTTTCGCTTGGATTTGAAGATAAACCTTCTACGTCGCATTGATTTGAAGCTACATCATGTGTTTCGCTTGGATTTGAAGCTAGCTCGTTTGATTGGCCTGCATTTGAAGCTATTACAGCTATATCGCAGGTATATGAATGTAACCCATTTATTTCTCATGGATTTGAAGCTAAGCCTTCTACTTCGCATTGATTTGATGCTAAATATATGTTTCTCATGGGTTTGTAGCTACCTCGTTTGTTTCGCCCGCATTTGAAGATATATCATTTATATCGCCAGCATTTCAAGATATATCATTTGTGTCGCATGGATTTGAAGCTAACTCGTTTGTTTCGCCTGCATTTGAAGCTATATCACTTATATCGCAAGTGTTTGACGCTGAATCATATGTTTCGCATGGATTTGAAGCTAAACCATCTACACCGCAATGATTTGTAGCTAAATCATGTGTTTCACATGGATTTGAAGCTAAACATTCTACACCGCATTGATTTGAAGCTCAATCATGTGTTTCGCTTGAATATGAAGCTATCTCGTTTGTTTCGTCTGCATTTGAAGCTATATAACTTATATCGCAAGTATCTGAACCTAAATCATTTGTTTCGCATGGATTTGAAGCTATACCCCCTACATTGCATTGATTTGCACCTAAATCATGTGTTTCGCATGGATTTGAATCTAACTCGTTAGTTTCGCCTGCATTTGAAGCTATATCACTTATATCGCAAGTATCTGAACCTAAATCATTTGTTACGCATGGATTTGAAGCTAAACCTTCTACATCGCACAGATTTGAACCTAAATTATTTGTTTCGCATAGATATGAAGCTAAACCTTCTACATCGCATTGATTTGATGCTAAACCTTTTGTACCGCATGGATTTGAATCTAAACCTTCTACATCGCATTGATTTGCAGCAATATCATATGTTTCGAATGGCTTTTGAAGCTAACTCGTTTGATTCGTCTGCATTTGAAGCAATATCGCTTATATCCCAAGTGTTTGAAGCTCAGTCATTTGTTTCGCATGGATTTGAAGCTAAACTTTCTACATCGCATTGATTTGTAGCTAAATCATGTGTTTCGCATGGATTTGAAGCTAAACCATCTACGCCGCAATGATTTGTAGCTAAATCATGTGTTTCACACGGATTTGAAGCTAAACATTCTACACCGCATTGATTTGAAGCTCAATCATGTGTTTCGCTTGAATATGAAGCTATCTCGTTTGTTTCGTCTGCATTTGAAGCTATATAACTTATATCGCAAGTATCTGAACCTAAATCATTTGTTTCGCATGGATTTGAAGCTATACCCCCTACATTGCATTGATTTGCACCTAAATCATGTGTTTCGCATGGATTTGAATCTAACTCGTTAGTTTCGCCTGCATTTGAAGCTATATCACTTATATCGCAAGTATCTGAACCTAAATCATTTGTTACGCATGGATTTGAAGCTAAACCTTCTACATCGCACAGATTTGAACCTAAATTATTTGTTTCGCATAGATATGAAGCTAAACCTTCTACATCGCATTGATTTGATGCTAAACCTTTTGTACCGCATGGATTTGAATCTAAACCTTCTACATCGCATTGATTTGCAGCAATATCATATGTTTCGAATGGCTTTTGAAGCTAACTCGTTTGATTCGTCTGCATTTGAAGCAATATCGCTTATATCCCAAGTGTTTGAAGCTCAGTCATTTGTTTCGCATGGATTTGAAGCTAAACCTTCTACATCGCATTGATTTGTAGCTAAATCATGTGTTTCGCATGGATTTGAAGCTAACTCGTTCGTTTCGCCTGCATTAGATGCTATATCACTTATATCGCAAGTATCTGATGCTAAATCATTTGTTTCTCATGGATTTGAAGCTAAACCTTCTATTTCGCATTAATTTGCACATAAATCATGTGTTTCGCTTGGATATGAAGCTAGCTCGTTTGCTTCATCTGCATTTGAAGCTATATCACTTATATCGCAAGTATTTGAAGAAAAATCATGTGTTTTGCATGGATTTGAAGCTAACTCGTTTGTTTCTCCTGCATTTGAAGCTATATCACTTAAATCGCACGTATCTGATGCTAAGTCATTTGTGTCGCATGGATTTGAAGCTGAACCTGCTGCATCGCATTAATTTGCATATAAATCATGTGTTCGCTTGGATATGAAGCTAACTCGTTTGATTCGTCTGCATTTGAAGCTATATCATTTATATCGCAAGCATCTGATGCTAAATCATTTGTTTCGCATGGCTTTGAAGCAAAAATTCTACATCTCATAGATTTGAAGCTAGCTCGTCTGCTTCATCTGCATTTGAAGCTATATCACTTAAATCGCAAGTATTTGAAGAAAAGTCATGTGTTTTGCATGGATTTGAAGCTAACTCGTTAATTGCGCCTGCATTTGAAGCTATATCAGTTATATCGCAAGTATATGAAGCTAAATCATTTGTTTCGCATGGATTTGTAGCTAAACATTCTACATCGCATTCATTTGCAGCTAAATCATGTGTTTCGCATGGATTTGAAGCTACCTCGTCAGTTTCGCCTGCATTTGAAGCTAGGTCACTTATATCGCAAGTATCTGACGCTAAATCATTGGTTTGGCATGGCTTTGAAGCAAAAATTCTACATCGCATAGTTTTGAAGCTAGCTCGTTTGATTCATCTGCATTTGAAGCTATATCACTTATATCGCAAGTATTTGAAGAGAAATCATGTTTTTCGCTTGGATTTGAAGCTAGCTCGTTTGTTTCACCTGCATTTGAAGCTATTTCCGCTATATCGCAGGCATTTGAAGGTAACCCATTTATTTCTCATGGATTTGAAGCTAAGCCTTCTACTTCGCATTGATTTGAAGCTAAATATATGTTTCTCATGGGTTTGTAGCTACCTCGTTTGTTTCGCCCGCATTTGAAGATATATCATTTATATCGCCAGCATTTCAAGATATATCATTTGTGTCGCATGGATTTGAAGCTAATCGATCTACTTCGCATTGATTTGAAGCTAAAACAAGTGCTTCGCATGAATTTGAACCTAGATCTTGTCTTTCGCATGCATTTGAAGCTTAATCATGTGTTTTGCATGTATTTGAAGCTAACTCGTTTGTTTCGCCTGCATTTGAAGCTATATCACTTATATCGCAAGTATCTGAAGCTAAATCATTTGTTTCGCATGGATTTGAAGCTGGCCTGTTTGTTTCGTCTGCATTTGAACCTATATCACTTATATCGCAAGTATCTGAAGCTAAATCATTTGTTCCGAATGGATTAGATGCTAAGCCTTCTACTTCGCATTGATTTGAACCTAAATCATTTGTTTCGAATGGATTTAAAACTAAGCCTCCTACTTCGCATTGATTTGAAGCTTAATCATGTGTTTCGCATGGATTTGAAGCTAACTCGTTTGTTTCGTATGCAGTTGAAGCTAAATCATGTATATCACAAGCATTTGAAGCTGATCCATTTTTGTCGCATGAATATTAAGCTAAACCATGTGTTTCGAATGAATTTGAAGCTAAATCATGTGTTTCGCATGGATTTGAAGCTAACTCGTATGTTTCGCAATTCAGTTGAAGCTATATCATGTATATCACAAGTATTTGAAGCTAAACCAGTTGATTCGCATGGATTTGAAGCTAACCCTCCAACTTCGCATTGATTTGAAGCTAAATCATGTGATTCGCCTGTATTTGAACCTAACTCGTTTGTTTTGCATGCAGTTGAAGCTAAATCGTGTATGAAACAAGTATTTGAAGCCAAAATATTCGCGTGGCATGGATTTGGAGCTAAGCCTTCTACTTCGCATTGATTTGAAGCTAAATCATGTGTTTCGCATGGATTTGAAGCTAAGCCTTCTACTTCGCATTCATTTGAAGCTGAACCATTTGTTTCGCTTGAATTTGAAGCTAACACGTTTGTTTCACATGCAGTTGAAGCTAAATCATGTATATCATTAGTATTTGGAGCTGAACCATTTATTTCGCATGAATATTAAGCTAAACCATGTGTTTCCAATGAATTTGAAGCTAAATCATGTGTTTCGCATGGATTTGAAACTACCTCGATTGTTTCGCCTGCAGTTGAAGCGAAATCATGTATATCACATGTAATTGAAGCTAAACCATTTGATTCGCATGGATTTGAAGATAAGCCTACTACTTCGCATTGATTTGAAGCTAAATCATGTTTTTCGCATGGATTTGAAGCCATCTCGTTCGTATCGCCTGCATTTGATGCGATATCACTTATATCGCAAGTATCTGAAGCTAAATCATTTGTGTCGCTTGGATTTGAAGCTAAACCTTCTACATCTCATTGATCTGAAGCTAAATCATGTGTTTCGCTTGGACATGAAGCTAACTCGTTTGTTTCCCCTGCATTTGAAGCTATTTCAGTTATATCGCAAGTATCTGGTGCTAAATCATGTGTTTCGCTTGGATTTGAAGCTAAGCCTTCTACTTCGCATTGATTTGAAGCTAAATCATTTGTTTCGCATGGGTTTGATGCTAAACCATCTAAATCGCATTTATTTGAAGCTAAATCATGTGATTCTCTCGAATTTGAATCTAACTCGATTGATTCGTCTGTATTTGAAGGTATATCAATTATATCGCAATTATCTGAAGCTAAATCATTTGTTTCGCATGGATTTGAAGCTAAACCTCCTACATCGCATTGATTAGCAGCTAAATCATATGTTTCGCGTGGATTTGAAGCTAAACCTTCTACATAGCATTGATTTGAATCTAAATGATGTGTTTCGCATGGATTTGAAGTTAAACCTTCTGGATCGCATTGATTTGAAGCTAAATCATGTGTTTCGCTTGGATTTGAAGTTAGCTCGTTTGATGCGCCTGCATTTGAAGCTATTTCAGCTATATCGGAGGTATATGAAGGTAACCCATTTATTTCTCATGGATTTGAAGCTAAGCCTTCTACTTCGCATTGATTTGAAGCTAAATCATATGTATCTCTTGGGTTTGAAACTACCTCGTATGTTTCGCCCGCATTTGAAGATATATCATTTATATCGCCAGCATTTCAAGATATATCATTTGTGTCGCATGGATTTGAAGCTAATCGTTCTAGTTCGCATTGATTTGAAGCTAAAACATGTGTTTCGCATGAATTTGAACCTAGATCTTGTCTTTCGCATGCATTTGAAGCTTAATCATGTGTTTTGCATGTATTTGAAGCAAACTCGTTTGTTTCATCTACATTTGAAGCTATATCGCTTATATCCCAAGTGTTTGAAGCTAAATCATTTGTTTCGCATGGATTTGAAGCTAAACCTTCTACATTGCACTGATTTGAAGGTAAATCGTGTGTTTCGCTCGATATGAAGCTAACTCGCTTGTTTCGTTTGCATTTGAAGCTATATCACTTTTATCGCAAGTATCTGAAGGTAAATCATTTGTGTCGCATTGATTTGAAGTTAAACCTTCTACATTGCATTGATGTGAAGCTAAACCGTCTACATCGCAAGTATTTGAAGCTAAATCATTTGTTCCGCATGGATTAGAAGCTAAGCCTTCTACTTCGCATTAATTTGAACCTAAATCATTTGTTTCGAATGGATTTGAAACAAAGCCTTCTACTTCGCATTGATTTGAAGCTAAATCATGTGTTTCGCATGGATTTGCAGCTAACTCGTTCGTTTCGCCTGCATTTGAAGCTATATCATTTATATCGCAAGTATCTGAACCTAAATCACTTGCTTCGCTTGGATTTGAAGCTAATCCTCCTACATCGCATTGATTTGAAGCTAAATCATGTGTTTCGCTTGGATTTGAAGCTAACTCGTTTGTTTCGTCTGCATTTGAAGCTATATCATTTATATCGCAAGCATCTGATGCTAAATCATTTGTTTCGCATGGCTTTGGATCAAAAATTCTACATCTCATAGATTTGAAGCTAGCTCGTTTGCTTCATCTGCATTTCAAGCTATATCACTTATATCGCAAGTATTTGAAGAAAAGTCATGTGTTTTGCATGGATTTGAAGCTAACTCGTTAGTTGCGCCTGCATTTGAAGCTATATAAGTTATATCGCAAGTATATGAAGCTAAATCATTTGTTTCGCATTGATTTGAAGCCAAACATTCTACATCGCATTCATTTGCAGCTAAATCATGTGTTTCGCATGGATTTGAAGCTACCTCGTCAGTTTCGCCTGCATTTGAAGCTATATCACTTATATCCCAAGTGTTTGAAACTAAATCATTTGTTTCGCATGGATTTGAAGCTAAACCTTCTAAAGCGCATTTATTTGCAGCTAAATCATGTGATTCTCTTGGATTTGATACTACCTCGTTTGTTTCGCCTGCATTTGCAGCTATGTCACTTATATCGCAAGTATGTGACGCTAAATCATTGGTTTCGCATGGCTTTGAAGCAAAAATTCTACATCGCATAGATTTGAAGCTAGCTCGTTTGCTTCATCTGCATTTGAAGCTATATCACTTATATCGCAAGTATTTGACGCTGAATCATTTGTTTCGCATGGATTTGAAGCTAAACCTTCTACACCGCAATGATTTGCAGCTAAATCATGTGTTTCACATGGATTTGAAGCTAAACATTCCACACCGCATTGATTTGCAGCTAAATCATGTGTTTCGCATGGATTTGAATATAACTCGTTCGTTTCGCCTGCATTAGATGCTATATCACTTATATCGCAAGTATCTGATGCTAAATCATTTGTTTCTCATGGATTCGAAGCTAAACCATCTAAAGCGCATTTATTTGCAGCTAAATCATGTGATTCTCTTGGATTTGATACTATCTCGTTTGTTTCGCCTGCATTTGAAACTATGTAACTTATATCGCAAGTATCTAACGCTAAATCATTGGTTTCGCATCGCTTTGAAGCAAAAATTCTACATCGCATAGATTTGAAGCTAGCTCGTTTGCTTCATCTGCATTTGAAGCTATATCACTTATATCGCATGTATTTGAAGAAAAATCATGTGTTTTGCATGGATTTGAAGCTAACTCGTTAGTTGCGCCTGCGTTTGAAGCTATATCACTTAGATGGCAAGTATCTGAAGCTAAATCATTTGTTTCGCATGGATTTGGAGCTAAACCTTCTACATCGCATTGATTTGAAGCTTAAACTTGTGTTTTGAATGGATTTGAAGCTAAGTCGTTTGTTCCGCCTGCATTTGAAGCTATATCATTTATATCGCAAGTATCTGAACCTAAATCAATTGCTTCGCTTGGATTTGAAGCTAATCCTCCTACATCGCATTGATTTGAAGCCAAATCATTTGTGTCGCATGGATTTGAAGCTAAACCTTCTACATCGCATTGATTTGAAGCTAAGTCATGTGTTTCGCATGGATTTGAAGATAACTCGTGTGTTTCGCTGTATTTGAAGCTTTCTCATTTATATCGCAAGTATTTGAAGCTAAACCATTTGTTTCGCATGAATTTGAAGATAAGCCTTCTACTTCACATTGTTTTGAAGCTACATCATGTGTTTCGCATGAATTTGGGGCTTAATCATGTGTTTTGCATGGACTTGAAGCCAACTCGTTTGTTTCGCCTGCATTTGAAGCTGTTTCATTTATACCGCAAGTATTTGAAAGTAAATCATTTTCTTTTGCATGGATTTGAAGCCAAACCTTCGACTCCGCTCTGATTTGAAAACAAATCATGTGATTCGCATGGATTTGAATCTACCTCATTTGTTTCGCCTGCATTTGAATCTGTATTACTTATATCGCAAGTATTTGACGCTAAATCATATGAATCGCGCTGATTTCAAGCTAAACCTTCTATATCGCATTGATTTGCAGTAAATCATGTGTTTCGCATGGGCTTGAAGCTAATTCGTTTGTTTCGCATGCATTTGAAGCTATATCAGTTATATCGCAAGTATCTGAAGCTAAATTATTTGTTTCGCATGGATTTGAAGCTACACCTTCTACATCGCATTGATTTGAACCTAAATCATTTGTTTCGCATGGATTCGAAGCTAAACTATCTACTTCGCATTGATTTGAACCTAAATCATTTGTTTCGAATGGATTTGAAACAAAGCCTTCTACTTCACATTGATTTGAAGCTAAATCATTTGTGTCGCATGGATTTGAAGCTAAACCTTCTACATTGCACTGATTTGAAGGTAAATCGTGGGTTTCGCTCGATATGAAGCTAACTCGCTTGTTTCGTTTGCATTTGAAGCTATATCACTTTTATCGCAAGTATCTGAAGGTAAATCATTTGTGTCGCATTGATTTGAAGTTAAACCTTCTACATCGCATTGATGTGAAGCTAAACCGTCTACATCGCAAGTATCTTAAGCTAAATCATTTGTTTCGCATGGATTTGAAGCTAAACCTTCTACATCGCATTGATTTGCAACTAAATCATGTGTTCCGCATGGATTTGAAGCTAACTCGTTTGATTCGTCTGCATTTGAAGCTATATCACTTTTATCGCAAGTATGTGAACCTAAATCATTTGTTTCGCACGAATTTGAATCTATTCCATGTGTTTCGCATGAATTTGAACCTAAATCTAGTCTTTCGCATACATTTGAAGCTTAATCATGTATTTTGCTTGGATTTAAAGCTAACTCGTTTGTTTCGCCTGCATTTGAAGCTATATCAATTATATCGCAAGTATTTGAAGTTAAATCATTTCTCTCGCACGGATTTGAAGCTACACCTTCTACATCGCATTGATTTGTTGCTGAATCTTGTGCATCGCATGGATTTGGAGCTAACTGGTTTGTTTCTCCTGCATTTGAAGCTATATCAGTTATATCGGAAGTATCTGAACCTAAATCAGATGTTTCGCATGGATTTGAAACTAAACCTTCTACATAGCATTGATTGGAAGCTTAAACATGTGTTTTGAATGGATTTGAAGCTAACTCGTTTGTTTCGCCTGCATTTGAAGCTATATCATTTTTATCGCAAGTATCTGAACCTAAATCACTTGCTTCGCTTGTATTTGAAGCTAATCCTCCTACATCGCATTGATTTAAAGCTAAATCATGTGTTTCGCTTGGATTTGAAGCCAAACCTTCTACATGGCATTGATTTGAAGCTAAATCATTTGTTTCGCAAGTATCTGAAGCTAAATCATGTGTTTTGCATGGATTTGAAGCTAAATCATTTGTTTCGCTTGCATATGAAGCAAACTCGTTTGGTTCGTCTGCATTTGAAGCTATATCACTTATATCGCAAGTATCTGAAGCTAAATCATGTGTATTGCATGTATTTGAAGCTAAACCTTCTACATCTCATTGATTTGCAGCTAAATCATGTGTTTCGCATGGATTTGAAGCTAACTCGTTTGTTCCGCCTGCATTTGTAGCCATATCACTTGTATCGCAAGTGTTTGAAGCTAAATCAATTGCTTTGCATGGATTTGAATCTAAACCTTCTACATAGCATTGATTTGAATCTAAATGATGTGTTTCGCATGGATTTGAAGTTAAACCATCTGGATCGCATTGATTTGAAGCTAAATCATGTGTTTCGCTTGGATATGAAGCTAAACCTTCTACATCGCATTGATTTGAAGCTGAATCATGTTTTTCGCTTGGATTTGAATCTAGCTCGTTTGTTTCGCCTGCATTTGAAGCTATTTCCGCTATATCGCAGGTATTTGAAGGTAACCCATTTATTTCTCATGGATTTGAAGCTAAGCCTCCTACTTCGCATTGATTTGAAGCTAAATCATATGTTTCCCATGGGTTTGAAGCTACCACGTTTGTTTCGCCCGCATTTGAAGATATATCATTTATATCGCAAGCATTTCAAGATATGTCTTTTGTGTCGCATGGATTTGAAGCTAATCGTTCTACTTCGCATTGATTTGAAGCTAAAACAAGTGTTTCGCACGAATTTGAACCTAGATCTTGTCATTCGCATGCTTTTGAAGCTTAATCATGTGTTTTGCATGTATTTGAACCAAACTCGTTTGATTCGTCTGCATTTGAAGCTATATCACTTATATCCCAAGTATTTGAAACTATATCATTAGTGTCACATGGATTTGAAGCTATACCTTGTACATCGCATTGATTTGCAGCTAAATCATATGTTTCGCGTGGATTTGAAGCTAAACCTTCTACAAAGCATTGATTTGAATCTAAATGATGTGTTTCGCATGGATTTGAAGTTAAACCTTCTGGATCGCATTGATTTGAAGCTAAATCATGTGTTTCGCTTGGATTTGAAGTTAGCTCGTTTGATGCGCCTGCATTTGAAGCTATTTCAGCTATATCGGAGGTATATGAAGGTAACCCATTTACTTCTCATGGATTTGAAGCTAAGCCTTCTACTTCGCATTGATTTGAAGCTAAATCATATGTATCTCTTGGGTTTGAAACTACCTCGTATGTTTCGCCCGCATTTGAAGATATATCATTTATATCGCCAGCATTTCAAGATATATCATTTGTGTCGCATGGATTTGAAGCTAATCGTTCTAGTTCGCATTGATTTGAAGCTAAAACATGTGTTTCGCATGAATTTGAACCTAGATTTTGTCTTTCGCATGCATTTGAAGCTTAATCATGTGTTTTGCATGTATTTGAAGCAAACTCGTTTGTTTCATCTACATTTGAAGCTATATCGCTTATATCCCAAGTGTTTCAAGCTAAATCATTTGTTTCGCATGGATTTGAAGCTAAACCTTCTAAAGCGCATTTATTTGCAGCTAAATCATGTGATTCTCTTGGATTTGATACTATCTCGTTTGTTCCACCTGCATTTGAAGCTATGTCACTTATATCGCAAGTATCTGACGATAAATCATTGGTTTCGCATGGCTTTGAAGCAAAAATTCTACATCGCATAGATTTGAAGCTAAATCATGTGGTTCGCATGAATTTGAACCTAAATCTTGTCTTTCGCATGCATTTGAAGCTTAATCATGTATTTTGCTTGGATTTAAAGCTAACTCGTTTGTTTCGCCTGCATTTGAAGCTATATCAATTATGTCGCAAGTATTTGAAGCTAAATCATATGTTTCGCATGGATCTGAAACTAAACCTTCTACATAGCATTGATTTGAAGCTTAAACATGTGTTTTGCATGGACTTGAAGCTAACTCGTTTGTTTCGCCTGCATTTGAAACTATGTAACTTATATCGCAAGTATCTAACGCTAAATCATTGGTTTCGCATCGCTTTGAAGCAAAAATTCTACATCGCATAGATTTGAAGCTAGCTCGTTTGCTTCATCTGCATTTGAAGCTATATCACTTATATCGCATGTATTTGAAGAAAAATCATGTGTTTTGCATGGATTTGAAGCTAACTCGTTAGTTGCGCCAGCGTTTGAAGCTATATCACTTAGATGGCAAGTATCTGAAGCTAAATCATTTGTTTCGCATGTATTTGAAGCTAAACCTTCTACATCGCATTGATTTGAAGCTTAAACTTGTGTTTTGAATGGATTTGAAGCTAAGTCGTTTGTTCCGCCTGCATTTGAAGCTATATCATTTATATCGCAAGTATCTGAACCTAAATCAATTGCTTCGCTTGGATTTGAAGCTAATCCTCCTACATCGCATTGATTTGAAGCCAAATCATTTGTGTCGCATGGATTTGAAGCTAAACCTTCTACATCGCATTGATTTGAAGCTAAGTCATGTGTTTCGCATGGATTTGAAGATAACTCGTGTGTTTCGCTGGATTTGAAGCTTTCTCATTTATATCGCAAGTATTTGAAGCTAAACCATTTGTTTCGCATGAATTTGAAGATAAGCCTTCTACTTCACATTGTTTTGAAGCTACATCATGTGTTTCGCATGAATTTGGGGCTTAATCATGTGTTTTGCATGGACTTGAATCCAACTCGTTTGTTTCGCCTGCATTTGAAGCTGTTTCATTTATACCGCAAGTATTTGAAAGTAAATCATTTTCTTTTGCATAGATTTGAAGCCAAACCTTCTACTCCGCTCTGATTTGAAAACAAATCATGTGATTCGCATGGATTTGAATCTACCTCATTTGTTTCGCCTGCATTTGAATCTGTATTACTTATATCGCAAGTATTTGACGCTAAATCATATGAATCGCGCTGATTTCAAGCTAAACCTTCTATATCGCATTGATTTGCAGTAAATCATGTGTTTCGCATGGGCTTGAAGCTAATTCGTTTGTTTCGCATGCATTTGAAGCTATATCAGTTATATCGCAAGTATCTGAAGCTAAATTATTTGTTTCGCATGGATTTGAAGCTACACCTTCTACATCGCATTGATTTGAACCTAAATCATTTGTTTCGCATGGATTCGAAGCTAAACCATCTACTTCGCATTGATTTGAACCTAAATCATTTGTTTCGAATGGATTTGAAACAAAGCCTTCTACTTCACATTGATTTGAAGCTAAATCATGTGTTTCGCATGGATTTGCAGCTAACTCGTTCTTCTCGCCTGCATTTGAAGCTTAATCATGTGTTTTGCATGTATTTGAAGCAAACTCGTTTGTTTCATCTACATTTGAAGCTATATCGCTTATATCCCAAGTGTTTGAAGCTAAATCATTTGTTTCGCATGGATTTGAATCTAAACCTTCTAAAGCGCATTTATTTGCAGCTAAATCATGTGATTCTCTTGGATTTGATACTATCTCGTTTGTTCCACCTGCATTTGAAGCTATGTCACTTATATCGCAAGTATCTGACGATAAATCATTGGTTTCGCATGGCTTTGAAGCAAAAATTCTACATCGCATAGATTTGAAGCTAGCTCGTTTGCTTCATCTGCATTTGAAGCTATATCACTTATATCGCATGTATTTGAAGAAAAATCATGTGTTTTGCATGGATTTGAAGCTAAACCTTCTACATCGCATTGATTTGAAGCTTAAACTTGTGTTTTGAATGGATTTGAAGCTAAGTCGTTTGTTCCGCCTGCATTTGAAGCTATATCATTTATATCGCAAGTATCTGAACCTAAATCAATTGCTTCGCTTGGATTTGAAGCTAATCCTCCTACATCGCATTGATTTGAAGCCAAATCATTTGTGTCGCATGGATTTGAAGCTAAACCTTCTACATCGCATTGATTTGAAGCTAAGTCATGTGTTTCGCATGGATTTGAAGATAACTCGTGTGTTTCGCTGGATTTGAAGCTTTCTCATTTATATCGCAAGTATTTGAAGCTAAACCATTTGTTTCGCATGAATTTGAAGATAAGCCTTCTACTTCACATTGTTTTGAAGCTACATCATGTGTTTCGCATGAATTTGGGGCTTAATCATGTGTTTTGCATGGACTTGAAGCCAACTCGTTTGTTTCGCCTGCATTTGAAGCTGTTTCATTTATACCGCAAGTATTTGAAAGTAAATCATTTTCTTTTGCATGGATTTGAAGCCAAACCTTCTACTCCGCTCTGATTTGAAAACAAATCATGTGATTCGCATGGATTTGAATCTACCTCATTTGTTTCGCCTGCATTTGAATCTGTATTACTTATATCGCAAGTATTTGACGCTAAATCATATGAATCGCGCTGATTTCAAGCTAAACCTTCTATATCGCATTGATTTGCAGTAAATCATGTGTTTCGCATGGGCTTGAAGCTAATTCGTTTGTTTCGCATGCATTTGAAGCTATATCAGTTATATCGCAAGTATCTGAAGCTAAATTATTTGTTTCGCATGGATTTGAAGCTACACCTTCTACATCGCATTGATTTGAACCTAAATCATTTGTTTCGCATGGATTCGAAGCTAAACCATCTACTTCGCATTGATTTGAACCTAAATCATTTGTTTCGAATGGATTTGAAACAAAGCCTTCTACTTCACATTGATTTGAAGCTAAATCATGTGTTTCGCATGGATTTGCAGCTAACTCGTTCTTCTCGCCTGCATTTGAAGCTTAATCATGTGTTTTGCATGTATTTGAAGCAAACTCGTTTGTTTCATCTACATTTGAAGCTATATCGCTTATATCCCAAGTGTTTGAAGCTAAATCATTTGTTTCGCATGGATTTGAAGCTAAACCTTCTAAAGCGCATTTATTTGCAGCTAAATCATGTGATTCTCTTGGATTTGATACTATCTCGTTTGTTCCACCTGCATTTGAAGCTATGTCACTTATATCGCAAGTATCTGACGATAAATCATTCGTTTCGCATGGCTTTGAAGCAAAAATTCTACATCGCATAGATTTGAAGCTAAATCATGTGGTTCGCATGAATTTGAACCTAAATCTTGTCTTTCGCATGCATTTGAAGCTTAATCATGTATTTTGCTTGGATTTAAAGCTAACTCGTTTGTTTCGCCTGCATTTGAAGCTATATCAATTATGTCGCAAGTATTTGAAGCTAAATCATATGTTTCGCATGGATCTGAAACTAAACCTTCTACATAGCATTGATTTGAAGCTTAAACATGTGTTTTGCATGGACTTGAAGCTAACTCGTTTGTTTCGCCTGCATTTGAAGCTATATCATTTATATCGCACGTATCTGAACCTAAATCACTTGCTTCACTTGGATTTGAAGCTAATCCTCCTACATCGCATTGATTTGAAGCTAAATCATGTGTTTCGCTTGGATTTGAAGCTAACTCGTTTGTTTCGTCTGCATTTGAAGCTATATCATTTATATCGCAAGCATCTGATGCTAAATCATTTGTTTCGCATGGCTTTGAATCAAAAATTCTACATCTCATAGATTTGAAGCTAGCTCGTTTGCTTCATCTGCATTTCAAGCTATATCACTTATATCGCAAATCTTTGAAGAAAAGTCGTGTGTTTTGCATGGATTTGAAGCTAACTCGTTAGTTGCGCCTGCATTTGAAGCTATATAAGTTATATCGCAAGTATATGAAGCTAAATCATTTGTTTCGCATTGATTTGAAGCTAAACATTCTACATCGCATTCATTTGCAGCTAAATCATGTGTTTCGCATGGATTTGAAGCTACCTCGTCAGTTTCGCCTGCATTTGAAGCTATATCACTTATATCCCAAGTGTTTGAAACTAAATCATTTGTTTCGCATGGATTTGAAGCTAAACCTTCTAAAGCGCATTTATTTGCAGCTAAATCATGTGATTCTCTTGGATTTGATACTACCTCGTTTGTTTCGCCTGCATTTGAAGCTATGTCACTTATATCGCAAGTATGTGACGCTAAATCATTGGTTTCGCATGGCTTTGAAGCAAAAATTCTACATCGCATAGATTTGAAGCTAGCTCGTTTGCTTCATCTGCATTTGAAGCTATATCACTTATATCGCAAGTATTTGACGCTGAATCATTTGTTTCGCATGGATTTGAAGCTAAACCTTCTACACCGCAATGATTTGCAGCTATATCATGTGTTTCACATGGATTTGAAGCTAAACATTCTACACCGCATTGATTTGCAGCTAAATCATGTGTTTCGCATGGGCTTGAAGCTAATTCGTTTGTTTCGCATGCATTTGAAGCTATATCAGTTATATCGCAAGTATCTGAAGCTAAATTATTTGTTTCGCATGGATTTGAAGCTACACCTTCTACATCGCATTGATTTGAACCTAAATCATTTGTTTCGCATGGATTCGAAGCTAAACCATCTACTTCGCATTGATTTGAACCTAAATCATTTGTTTCGAATGGATTTGAAACAAAGCCTTCTACTTCACATTGATTTGAAGCTAAATCATGTGTTTCGCATGGATTTGCAGCTAACTCGTTCTTCTCGCCTGCATTTGAAGCTTAATCATGTGTTTTGCATGTATTTGAAGCAAACTCGTTTGTTTCATCTACATTTGAAGCTATATCGCTTATATCCCAAGTGTTTGAAGCTAAATCATTTGTTTCGCATGGATTTGAAGCTAAACCTTCTAAAGCGCATTTATTTGCAGCTAAATCATGTGATTCTCTTGGATTTGATACTATCTCGTTTGTTCCACCTGCATTTGAAGCTATGTCACTTATATCGCAAGTATCTGACGATAAATCATTCGTTTCGCATGGCTTTGATGCAAAAATTCTACATCGCATAGATTTGAAGCTAAATCATGTGGTTCGCATGAATTTGAACCTAAATCTTGTCTTTCGCATGCATTTGAAGCTTAATCATGTATTTTGCTTGGATTTAAAGCTAACTCGTTTGTTTCGCCTGCATTTGAAGCTATATCAATTATGTCGCAAGTATTTGAAGCTAAATCATATGTTTCGCATGGATCTGAAACTAAACCTTCTACATAGCATTGATTTGAAGCTTAAACATGTGTTTTGCATGGACTTGAAGCTAACTCGTTTGTTTCGCCTGCATTTGAAGCTATATCATTTATATCGCAAGTATCTGAACCTAAATCACTTGCTTCACTTGGATTTGAAGCTAATCCTCCTACATCGCATTGATTTGAAGCTAAATCATGTGTTTCGCTTGGATTTGAAGCTAACTCGTTTGTTTCGTCTGCATTTGAAGCTATATCATTTATATCGCAAGCATCTGATGCTAAATCATTTGTTTCGCATGGCTTTGAATCAAAAATTCTACATCTCATAGATTTGAAGCTAGCTCGTTTGCTTCATCTGCATTTCAAGCTATATCACTTATATCGCAAATATTTGAAGAAAAGTCGTGTGTTTTGCATGGATTTGAAGCTAACTCGTTAGTTGCGCCTGCATTTGAAGCTATATAAGTTATATCGCAAGTATATGAAGCTAAATCATTTGTTTCGCATTGATTTGAAGCTAAACATTCTACATCGCATTCATTTGCAGCTAAATCATGTGTTTCGCATGGATTTGAAGCTACCTCGTCAGTTTCGCCTGCATTTGAAGCTATATCACTTATATCCCAAGTGTTTGAAACTAAATCATTTGTTTCGCATGGATTTGAAGCTAAACCTTCTAAAGCGCATTTATTTGCAGCTAAATCATGTGATTCTCTTGGATTTGATACTACCTCGTTTGTTTCGCCTGCATTTGAAGCTATGTCACTTATATCGCAAGTATGTGACGCTAAATCATTGGTTTCGCATGGCTTTGAAGCAAAAATTCTACATCGCATAGATTTGAAGCTAGCTCGTTTGCTTCATCTGCATTTGAAGCTATATCACTTATATCGCAAGTATTTGACGCTGAATCATTTGTTTCGCATGGATTTGAAGCTAAACCTTCTACACCGCAATGATTTGCAGCTATATCATGTGTTTCACATGGATTTGAAGCTAAACATTCTACACCGCATTGATTTGCAGCTAAATCATGTGTTTCGCATGGATTTGAAGCTAACTCGTTCGTTTCGCCTGCATTAGATGCTATATCACTTATATCGCAAGTATCTGATGCTACATCATTTGTTTCTCATGGATTCGAAGCTAAACCATCTAAAGCGCATTTATTTGCAGCTAAATCATGTGATTCTCTTGGATTTGATACTATCTCGTTTGTTTCGCCTGCATTTGAAACTATGTAACTTATATCGCAAGTATCTAACGCTAAATCATTGGTTTCGCATCGCTTTGAAGCAAAAATTCTACATCGCATAGATTTGAAGCTAGCTCGTTTGCTTCATCTGCATTTGAAGCTATATCACTTATATCGCATGTATTTGAAGAAAAATCATGTGTTTTGCATGGATTTGAAGCTAACTCGTTAGTTGCGCCAGCGTTTGAAGCTATATCACTTAGATGGCAAGTATCTGAAGCTAAATCATTTGTTTCGCATGTATTTGAAGCTAAACCTTCTACATCGCATTGATTTGAAGCTTAAACTTGTGTTTTGAATGGATTTGAAGCTAAGTCGTTTGTTCCGCCTGCATTTGAAGCTATATCATTTATATCGCAAGTATCTGAACCTAAATCAATTGCTTCGCTTGGATTTGAAGCTAATCCTCCTACATCGCATTGATTTGAAGCCAAATCATTTGTGTCGCATGGATTTGAAGCTAAACCTTCTACATCGCATTGATTTGAAGCTAAGTCATGTGTTTCGCATGGATTTGAAGATAACTCGTGTGTTTCGCTGGATTTGAAGCTTTCTCATTTATATCGCAAGTATTTGAAGCTAAACCATTTGTTTCGCATGAATTTGAAGATAAGCCTTCTACTTCACATTGTTTTGAAGCTACATCATGTGTTTCGCATGAATTTGGGGCTTAATCATGTGTTTTGCATGGACTTGAAGCCAACTCGTTTGTTTCGCCTGCATTTGAAGCTGTTTCATTTATACCGCAAGTATTTGAAAGTAAATCATTTTCTTTTGCATGGATTTGAAGCCAAACCTTCTACTCCGCTCTGATTTGAAAACAAATCATGTGATTCGCATGGATTTGAATCTACCTCATTTGTTTCGCCTGCATTTGAATCTGTATTACTTATATCGCAAGTATTTGACGCTAAATCATATGAATCGCGCTGATTTCAAGCTAAACCTTCTATATTGCATTGATTTGCAGTAAATCATGTGTTTCGCATGGGCGTGAAGCTAATTCGTTTGTTTCGCATGCATTTGAAGCTATATCAGTTATATCGCAAGTATCTAAAGCTAAATTATTTGTTTCGCATGGATTTGAAGCTACACCATCTACATCGCATTGATTTGAACCTAAATCATTTGTTTCGCATGGATTCGAAGCTAAACCATCTACTTCGCATTGATTTGAACCTAAATCATTTGTTTCGAATGGATTTGAAACAAAGCCTTCTACTTCACATTGATTTGAAGCTAAATCATGTGTTTCGCATGGATTTGCAGCTAACTCGTTCGTTTCGCCTGCATTTGATGCCATATCACTTATATCGCTAGTATCTGAAGCTAAATCATTTGTTTCGCATGGATTTGAAGCTAACTCGTTTGATTCGTCTGCATTTGAAGCTATATCACTTATATCGCAAGTATTTGCAGCTAAAACATTTGTTACGCATGGATTTGGAGCTAAGCTTTCTACTTCGTATCGATTTGAAGCTAACTGATGTGTATCGCATGGATGTTGAAGCTAACTAGTTTGATTCGTTTGCATTTGAAGCTATATCACTTATATCGCAAGTATCTGATGCTAAATCATTTGTTTCTCATGGATTTGAAGCTAAACCTTCTACATTGCACTGATTTGAAGGTAAATCGTGTGTTTCGCTCGATATGAAGCTAACTCGCTTGTTTCGTTTGCATTTGAAGCTATATCACTTTTATCGCAAGTATCTGAAGGTAAATCATTTGTGTCGCATTGATTTGAAGTTAAACCTTCTACATCGCATTGATGTGAAGCTAAACCGTCTACATCGCAAGTATCTGAAGCTAAATCATTTGTTTCGCATGGATTTGAAGCTAAACCTTCTAGATCGCATTGATTTGCAACTAAATCATGTGTTCCGCATGGATTTGAAGCTAACTCGTTTGATTCGTCTGCATTTGAAGCTATATCACTTTTATCGCAAGTATGTGAACCTAAATCATTTGTTTCGCACGAATTTGAATCTATTCCATGTGTTTTGCATGAATTTGAACCTAAATCTAGTCTTTCGCATGCATTTGAAGCTTAATCATGTATTTTGCTTGGATTTAAAGCTAACTCGTTTGTTTCGCCTGCATTTGAAGCTATATCAATTATATCGCAAGTATTTGAAGTTAAATCATTTCTCTCGCACGGATTTGAAGCTACACCTTCTACATCGCATTGATTTGTTGCTGAATCTTGTGCATCGCATGGATTTGGAGCTAACTGGTTTGTTTCTCCTGCATTTGAAGCTATATCAGTTATATCGGAAGTATCTGAACCAAAATCAGATGTTTCGCATGGATTTGAAACTAAACCTTCTACATAGCATTGATTGGAAGCTTAAACATGTTTTTGAATGGATTTGAAGCTAACTCGTTTGTTTCGCCTGCATTTGAAGCTATATCATTTTTATCGCAAGCATTTCAAGATATGTCATTTGTGTCGCATGGATTTGAAGCTAATCGTTCTACTTCGCATTGATTTGAAGCTAAAACAAGTGTTTCGCACGAATTTGAACCTAGATCTTGTCATTCGCATGCTTTTGAAGCTTAATCATGTGTTTTGCATGTATTTGAACCAAACTCGTTTGATTCGTCTGCATTTGAAGCTATATCACTTATATCCCAAGTATTTGAAACTATATCATTAGTGTCACATGGATTTGAAGCTATACCTTGTACATCGCATTGATTTGCAGCTAAATCATATGTTTCGCGTGGATTTGAAGCTAAACCTTCTACAAAGCATTGATTTGAATCTAAATGATGTGTTTCGCATGGATTTGAAGTTAAACCTTCTGGATCGCATTGATTTGAAGCTAAATCATGTGTTTCGCTTGGATTTGAAGTTAGCTCGTTTGATGCGCCTGCATTTGAAGCTATTTCAGCTATATCGGAGGTATATGAAGGTAACCCATTTACTTCTCATGGATTTGAAGCTAAGCCTTCTACTTCGCATTGATTTGAAGCTAAATCATATGTATCTCTTGGGTTTGAAACTACCTCGTATGTTTCGCCCGCATTTGAAGATATATCATTTATATCGCCAGCATTTCAAGATATATCATTTGTGTCGCATGGATTTGAAGCTAATCGTTCTAGTTCGCATTGATTTGAAGCTAAAACATGTGTTTCGCATGAATTTGAACCTAGATTTTGTCTTTCGCATGCATTTGAAGCTTAATCATGTGTTTTGCATGTATTTGAAGCAAACTCGTTTGTTTCATCTACATTTGAAGCTATATCGCTTATATCCCAAGTGTTTCAAGCTAAATCATTTGTTTCGCATGGATTTGAAGCTAAACCTTCTAAAGCGCATTTATTTGCAGCTAAATCATGTGATTCTCTTGGATTTGATACTATCTCGTTTGTTCCACCTGCATTTGAAGCTATGTCACTTATATCGCAAGTATCTGACGATAAATCATTGGTTTCGCATGGCTTTGAAGCAAAAATTCTACATCGCATAGATTTGAAGCTAAATCATGTGGTTCGCATGAATTTGAACCTAAATCTTGTCTTTCGCATGCATTTGAAGCTTAATCATGTATTTTGCTTGGATTTAAAGCTAACTCGTTTGTTTCGCCTGCATTTGAAGCTATATCAATTATGTCGCAAGTATTTGAAGCTAAATCATATGTTTCGCATGGATCTGAAACTAAACCTTCTACATAGCATTGATTTGAAGCTTAAACATGTGTTTTGCATGGACTTGAAGCTAACTCGTTTGTTTCGCCTGCATTTGAAGCTATATCATTTATATCGCAAGCATCTGATGCTAAATCATTTGTTTCGCATGGCTTTGAATCAAAAATTCTACATCTCATAGATTTGAAGCTAGCTCGTTTGCTTCATCTGCATTTCAAGCTATATCACTTATATCGCAAGTATTTGAAGAAAAGTCGTGTGTTTTGCATGGATTTCAAGCTAACTCGTTAGTTGCGCCTGCATTTGAAGCTATATAAGTTATATCGCAAGTATATGAAGCTAAATCATTTGTTTCGCATTGATTTGAAGCTAAACATTCTACATCGCATTCATTTGCAGCTAAATCATGTGTTTCGCATGGATTTGAAGCTACCTCGTCAGTTTCGCCTGCATTTGAAGCTATATCACTTATATCCCAAGTGTTTGAAACTAAATCATTTGTTTCGCATGGATTTGAAGCTAAACCTTCTAAAGCGCATTTATTTGCAGCTAAATCATGTGATTCTCTTGGATTTGATACTACCTCGTTTGTTTCGCCTGCATTTGAAGCTATGTCACTTATATCGCAAGTATGTGACGCTAAATCATTGGTTTCGCATGGCTTTGAAGCAAAAATTCTACATCGCATAGATTTGAAGCTAGCTCGTTTGCTTCATCTGCATTTGAAGCTATATCACTTATATCGCAAGTATTTGACGCTGAATCATTTGTTTCGCATGGATTTGAAGCTAAACCTTCTACACCGCAATGATTTGCAGCTATATCATGTGTTTCACATGGATTTGAAGCTAAACATTCTACACCGCATTGATTTGCAGCTAAATCATGTGTTTCGCATGGATTTGAAGCTAACTCGTTCGTTTCGCCTGCATTAGATGCTATATCACTTATATCGCAAGTATCTGATGCTAAATCATTTGTTTCTCATGGATTCGAAGCTAAACCATCTAAAGCGCATTTATTTGCAGCTAAATCATGTGATTCTCTTGGATTTGATACTATCTCGTTTGTTTCGCCTGCATTTGAAACTATGTAACTTATATCGCAAGTATCTAACGCTAAATCATTGGTTTCGCATCGCTTTGAAGCAAAAATTCTACATCGCATAGATTTGAAGCTAGCTCGTTTGCTTCATCTGCATTTGAAGCTATATCACTTATATCGCATGTATTTGAAGAAAAATCATGTGTTTTGCATGGATTTGAAGCTAACTCGTTAGTTGCGCCTGCGTTTGAAGCTATATCGCTTAGATGGCAAGAATCTGAAGCTAAATCATTTGTTTCGCATGTATTTGAAGCTAAACCTTCTACATCGCATTGATTTGAAGCTTAAACTTGTGTTTTGAATGGATTTGAAGCTAAGTCGTTTGTTCCGCCTGCATTTGAAGCTATATCATTTATATCGCAAGTATCTGAACCTAAATCAATTGCTTCGCTTGGATTTGAAGCTAATCCTCCTACATCGCATTGATTTGAAGCCAAATCATTTGTGTCGCATGGATTTGAAGCTAAACCTTCTACATCGCATTGATTTGAAGCTAAGTCATGTGTTTCGCATGGATTTGAAGATAACTCGTGTGTTTCGCTGGATTTGAAGCTTTCTCATTTATATCGCAAGTATTTGAAGCTAAACCATTTGTTTCGCATGAATTTGAAGATAAGCCTTCTACTTCACATTGTTTTGAAGCTACATCATGTGTTTCGCATGAATTTGGGGCTTAATCATGTGTTTTGCATGGACTTGAAGCCAACTCGTTTGTTTCGCCTGCATTTGAAGCTGTTTCATTTATACCGCAAGTATTTGAAAGTAAATCATTTTCTTTTGCATGGATTTGAAGCCAAACCTTCTACTCCGCTCTGATTTGAAAACAAATCATGTGATTCGCATGGATTTGAATCTACCTCATTTGTTTCGCCTGCATTTGAATCTGTATTACTTATATCGCAAGTATTTGACGCTAAATCATATGAATCGCGCTGATTTCAAGCTAAACCTTCTATATTGCATTGATTTGCAGTAAATCATGATGTTTCGCATGGGCGTGAAGCTAATTCGTTTGTTTCGCATGCATTTGAAGCTATATCAGTTATATCGCAAGTATCTGAAGCTAAATTATTTGTTTCGCATGGATTTGAAGCTACACCTTCTACATCGCATTGATTTGAACCTAAATCATTTGTTTCGCATGGATTCGAAGCTAAACCATCTACTTCGCATTGATTTGAACCTAAATCATTTGTTTCGAATGGATTTGAAACAAAGCCTTCTACTTCACATTGATTTGAAGCTAAATCATGTGTTTCGCATGGATTTGCAGCTAACTCGTTCGTTTCGCCTGCATTTGATGCCATATCACTTATATCGCTAGTATCTGAAGCTAAATCATTTGTTTCGCATGGATTTGAAGCTAACTCGTTTGATTCGTCTGCATTTGAAGCTATATCACTTATATCGCAAGTATTTGCAGCTAAAACATTTGTTACGCATGGATTTGGAGCTAAGCTTTCTACTTCGTATCGATTTGAAGCTAACTGATGTGTATCGCATGGATGTTGAAGCTAACTAGTTTGATTCGTTTGCATTTGAAGCTATATCACTTATATCGCAAGTATCTGATGCTAAATCATTTGTTTCTCATGGATTTGAAGCTAAACCTTCTACATTGCACTGATTTGAAGGTAAATCGTGTGTTTCGCTCGATATGAAGCTAACTCGCTTGTTTTGTTTGCATTTGAAGCTATATCACTTTTATCGCAAGTATCTGAAGGTAAATCATTTGTGTCGCATTGATTTGAAGTTAAACCTTCTACATCGCATTGATGTGAAGCTAAACCGTCTACATCGCAAGTATCTGAAGCTAAATCATTTGTTTCGCATGGATTTGAAGCTAAACCTTCTAGATCGCATTGATTTGCAACTAAATCATGTGTTCCGCATGGATTTGAAGCTAACTCGTTTGATTCGTCTGCATTTGAAGCTATATCACTTTTATCGCAAGTATGTGAACCTAAATCATTTGTTTCGCACGAATTTGAATCTATTCCATGTGTTTCGCATGAATTTGAACCTAAATCTAGTCTTTCGCATGCATTTGAAGCTTAATCATGTATTTTGCTTGGATTTAAAGCTAACTCGTTTGTTTCGCCTGCATTTGAAGCTATATCAATTATATCGCAAGTATTTGAAGTTAAATCATTTCTCTCGCACGGATTTGAAGCTACACCTTCTACATCGCATTGATTTGTTGCTGAATCTTGTGCATCGCATGGATTTGGAGCTAACTGGTTTGTTTCTCCTGCATTTGAAGCTATATCAGTTATATCGGAAGTATCTGAACCTAAATCAGATGTTTCGCATGGATTTGAAACTAAACCTTCTACATAGCATTGATTGGAAGCTTAAACATGTGTTTTGAATGGATTTGAAGCTAACTGGTTTGTTTCGCCTGCATTTGAAGCTATTTCATTTTTATCGCAAGCATTTCAAGATATGTCATTTGTGTCGCATGGATTTGAAGCTAATCGTTCTACTTCGCATTGATTTGAAGCTAAAACAAGTGTTTCGAACGAATTTGAACCTAGATCTTGTCATTCGCATGCTTTTGAAGCTTAATCATGTGTTTTGCATGTATTTGAACCAAACTCGTTTGATTCGTCTGCATTTGAAGCTATATCACTTATATCCCAAGTATTTGAAACTATATCATTAGTGTCACATGGATTTGAAGCTATACCTTGTACATCGCATTGATTTGCAGCTAAATCATATGTTTCGCGTGGATTTGAAGCTAAACCTTCTACAAAGCATTGATTTGAATCTAAATGATGTGTTTCGCATGGATTTGAAGTTAAACCTTCTGGATCGCATCGATTTGAAGCTAAATCATGTGTTTCGCTTGGATTTGAAGTTAGCTCGTTTGATGCGCCTGCATTTGAAGCTATTTCAGCTATATCGGAGGTATATGAAGGTAACCCATTTACTTCTCATGGATTTGAAGCTAAGCCTTCTACTTCGCATTGATTTGAAGCTAAATCATATGTATCTCTTGGGTTTGAAACTACCTCGTATGTTTCGCCCGCATTTGAAGATATATCATTTATATCGCCAGCATTTCAAGATATATCATTTGTGTCGCATGGATTTGAAGCTAATCGTTCTAGTTCGCATTGATTTGAAGCTAAAACATGTGTTTCGCATGAATTTGAACCTAGATCTTGTCTTTCGCATGCATTTGAAGCTTAATCATGTGTTTTGCATGTATTTGAAGCAAACTCGTTTGTTTCATCTACATTTGAAGCTATATCGCTTATATCCCAAGTGTTTGAAGCTAAATCATTTGTTTCGCATGGATTTGAAGCTAAACCTTCTAAAGCGCATTTATTTGCAGCTAAATCATGTGATTCTCTTGGATTTGATACTATCTCGTTTGTTCCACCTGCATTTGAAGCTATGTCACTTATATCGCAAGTATCTGACGATAAATCATTGGTTTCGCATGGCTTTGAAGCAAAAATTCTACATCGCATAGATTTGAAGCTAAATCATGTGGTTCGCATGAATTTGAACCTAAATCTTGTCTTTCGCATGCATTTGAAGCTTAATCATGTATTTTGCTTGGATTTAAAGCTAACTCGTTTGTTTCGCCTGCATTTGAAGCTATATCAATTATGTCGCAAGTATTTGAAGCTAAATCATATGTTTCGCATGGATCTGAAACTAAACCTTCTACATAGCATTGATTTGAAGCTTAAACATGTGTTTTGCATGGACTTGAAGCTAACTCGTTTGTTTCGCCTGCATTTGAAGCTATATCATTTATATCGCAAGCATCTGATGCTAAATCATTTGTTTCGCATGGCTTTGAATCAAAAATTCTACATCTCATAGATTTGAAGCTAGCTCGTTTGCTTCATCTGCATTTCAAGCTATATCACTTATATCGCAAGTATTTGAAGAAAAGTCGTGTGTTTTGCATGGATTTCAAGCTAACTCGTTAGTTGCGCCTGCATTTGAAGCTATATAAGTTATATCGCAAGTATATGAAGCTAAATCATTTGTTTCGCATTGATTTGAAGCTAAACATTCTACATCGCATTCATTTGCAGCTAAATCATGTGTTTCGCATGGATTTGAAGCTACCTCGTCAGTTTCGCCTGCATTTGAAGCTATATCACTTATATCCCAAGTGTTTGAAACTAAATCATTTGTTTCGCATGGATTTGAAGCTAAACCTTCTAAAGCGCATTTATTTGCAGCTAAATCATGTGATTCTCTTGGATTTGATACTACCTCGTTTGTTTCGCCTGCATTTGAAGCTATGTCACTTATATCGCAAGTATGTGACGCTAAATCATTGGTTTCGCATGGCTTTGAAGCAAAAATTCTACATCGCATAGATTTGAAGCTAGCTCGTTTGCTTCATCTGCATTTGAAGCTATATCACTTATATCGCAAGTATTTGACGCTGAATCATTTGTTTCGCATGGATTTGAAGCTAAACCTTCTACACCGCAATGATTTGCAGCTATATCATGTGTTTCACATGGATTTGAAGCTAAACATTCTACACCGCATTGATTTGCAGCTAAATCATGTGTTTCGCATGGATTTGAAGCTAACTCGTTCGTTTCGCCTGCATTAGATGCTATATCACTTATATCGCAAGTATCTGATGCTAAATCATTTGTTTCTCATGGATTCGAAGCTAAACCATCTAAAGCGCATTTATTTGCAGCTAAATCATGTGATTCTCTTGGATTTGATACTATCTCGTTTGTTTCGCCTGCATTTGAAACTATGTAACTTATATCGCAAGTATCTAACGCTAAATCATTGGTTTCGCATCGCTTTGAAGCAAAAATTCTACATCGCATAGATTTGAAGCTAGCTCGTTTGCTTCATCTGCATTTGAAGCTATATCACTTATATCGCATGTATTTGAAGAAAAATCATGTGTTTTGCATGGATTTGAAGCTAACTCGTTAGTTGCGCCTGCGTTTGAAGCTATATCGCTTAGATGGCAAGTATCTGAAGCTAAATCATTTGTTTCGCATGTATTTGAAGCTAAACCTTCTACATCGCATTGATTTGAAGCTTAAACTTGTGTTTTGAATGGATTTGAAGCTAAGTCGTTTGTTCCGCCTGCATTTGAAGCTATATCATTTATATCGCAAGTATCTGAACCTAAATCAATTGCTTCGCTTGGATTTGAAGCTAATCCTCCTACATCGCATTGATTTGAAGCCAAATCATTTGTGTCGCATGGATTTGAAGCTAAACCTTCTACATCGCATTGATTTGAAGCTAAGTCATGTGTTTCGCATGGATTTGAAGATAACTCGTGTGTTTCGCTGTATTTGAAGCTTTCTCATTTATATCGCAAGTATTTGAAGCTAAACCATTTGTTTCGCATGAATTTGAAGATAAGCCTTCTACTTCACATTGTTTTGAAGCTACATCATGTGTTTCGCATGAATTTGGGGCTTAATCATGTGTTTTGCATGGACTTGAAGCCAACTCGTTTGTTTCGCCTGCATTTGAAGCTGTTTCATTTATACCGCAAGTATTTGAAAGTAAATCATTTTCTTTTGCATGGATTTGAAGCCAAACCTTCTACTCCGCTCTGATTTGAAAACAAATCATGTGATTCGCATGGATTTGAATCTACCTCATTTGTTTCGCCTGCATTTGAATCTGTATTACTTATATCGCAAGTATTTGACGCTAAATCATATGAATCGCGCTGATTTCAAGCTAAACCTTCTATATCGCATTGATTTGCAGTAAATCATGTGTTTCGCATGGGCTTGAAGCTAATTCGTTTGTTTCGCATGCATTTGAAGCTATATCAGTTATATCGCAAGTATCTGAAGCTAAATTATTTGTTTCGCATGGATTTGAAGCTACACCTTCTACATCGCATTAATTTGAACCTAAATCATTTGTTTCGCATGGATTCGAAGCTAAACCATCTACTTCGCATTGATTTGAACCTAAATCATTTGTTTCGAATGGATTTGAAACAAAGCCTTCTACTTCGCATTGATTTGAAGCTAAATCATTTGTGTCGCATTGATTTGAAGTTAAACTTCTACATCGCATTGATGTGAAGCTAAACCGTCTACATCGCATTGATTTGAAGCTAAATCAAGTGTTTCGCTTGGATCTGAAGCTAACTCGTTTGTCTCGCATGCAGTTGAAGCTACATCATTTATATCGCAAGTATCTGAACCTAAATCATTTGTTTCGCATGGATTTGGAGCTATACCTTCTACATCGCATTGATTTGCAGCTAGATCATGTGTTTCGCATGGATTTTATGCTAACTCGTTAGTTTCGCCTGCATTTGAAGCTATATTACATATATCGCAAGTATCTGAACCTAAATCATTTGTTACGAATGGATATGAAGCTAAGCCTTCTACTTCGTATCGATTTGAAGCTAAATGATATGTATCGCATGGATTTTGCAGCTAACTCGGTTGATTCGTCTGCATTTGAAGCTATATCACTTCTATCCCAAGTGTTTGACGCTGAATCATTTGTTTCGCATGGATTTGAAGCTAAACCATCTACACCGCAATGATTTGCAGCTAAATCATTTGTTTCGCATGTAAGTGAAGCTAAACCTTCTACATAGCATTGATTTGTAGCTTACTCATATGTTTTGCATGGATTTGAAGCTAACTCGTTTGTTTCGTCTGCACTTGAAGCTATATCACTTATATCGCAAGTATCTGATGCTAAATCATTTGTTCCGCGTGGAATTGAAGCTAAGCCTTCTACATCGCATTGTTTTGCAGCTACCTCATGTGTTTAGCAAGGATTTGAAGCTAGCTCGTTTGTTTCGTCTACACTTGAAGCTATATCACTTATATCCCAAGTTGTTCCGGCCGAATCGTGGACCGCGGGTCAACGCACTTTCGACTTTCGATGTACGCCGTCTCGTCGTTTTTGTCGAATAAACGGCGAGGTGGCGACACAATAACACGATCGACATGCGTTGGCCCGACCGTCAAACGCTCGCCTCGGCCTAATGTATACATGCAGTGTTTTTGCCTTAGGAGGCAATGACCGGCCTTCGACACCTGACGATGCGTCACCTTGAGCATCGGCCAGGTGTCTATATATACTGCCGCAAATGTGATAACGGCGAGATTCTCCAAGATATCGATATCGCGAACAGTCAAGTTTAATTTAGCGCCCCTTGCGCCTATACTAAGCCGTGCTTCAGTTTTTATACTTCTTTCGTAGCCGTGCTACACTTCATACGTCAAACGGAGCCGTGCTCCAAAAGCTTGTAAACCAAAGGACTGTGGAGTCCGAATCAAATAAATCGCGTGTCGTCTCCTCACGAATTCCGGCGCTTTAATTTTGTGCCGTGCGCAACACTTCTGGTCCTTCGAGCCGGATTTGGAGACCACACAGGAGAGATAAACCATCTTCATCTGCAGCGTCGATCACGCAGTCGATCGACGCATACGAGTCCGCTATAACACTGCTGGACAACATGGAGCAACTCATGAAGGAGCAAGAGCTCTCCATCGGGGGGCTTTGCCGGATCCTGCCCAATTTCAAGCGCCTGGGAAAGGCGAAATTCACAGAAGCCGCCGCCGAAGAACGCCTTCGCCGCCTGCGGACCGAGTGGGACGCGTGCCGACGCCTCCACCTCCAGTTGGAGCTGAAGGCCACTGCCGAAGAACGGGAAACCCGCGACTACTTCAAACAGGGGTACTTCGAGCGGGCCGAAACAGAGTTCGAACAGGCGAGTGACTTCTTCGTTGAACTGATCGCTTCATTTAGGAGCGGGGCGTCTGCGCTGGCTGACGCGAGCCAGACAAGGGAGCCCGACTCCTGTAGCGCGCCTGTGGCGCAGCTACCGCGACTCCCATTGCCGAGGTTCGCCGGCTGCTACACGGAGTGGCCGAGCTTCTCGGACCAGTTTGAGTCGCTGGTCGTGAAGAACCGGACTCTTCACGACGTCCAGCGACTACAGTACCTCAAGGGTGCTTTAGAGGGAGAAGCAGCGTCCGAGATTGCTCACTACTCCGTGACAGCGGTGAACTTCGGCATCGCGTGGGCGGCCTTGGTCAGGTGGTATGACCGGAAGCGACTGGTCGTCAGTGCGCTCCTGTCGAGCTTCCTGACCCTTGCGCCGCTCACCCGCGAACGCGACGGCAGCGGTCTCGCCTTGCTGCGTCGTTGCACTAACGAGGCGTTGGCCCAGCTGCGAAACTTGGGGCGGCCGGTGGACCATTGGGACGACCTGTTGGTCCACCTTGCCATATTTTGCCATATTTTCTGGTATAGGCGGTAGTAGTGTTTCGCCCTATATCAGGATTCATGGTATATGAAAAAAAAAAAAAAGGCGGTGGCGGTCTGTGGCCACCCAGGGTTGAGAGGCGACCCCCGAACTAGTCCTCGCGAAGGTTGTTGCTACTACCGAGTCGATGGATGCGTCGACGATGAAGGCATTTTAGACCGTCAGTGCGTCGTACATGTAGTACTTCGCATAATGGCGAGGCCCGAGATTAAGCATGCGGGCTGTGGCGTGTTCATGTACAGCATTGAATATGCTGTACTACTCCTTAGCGGGGGACTGTTGTCACTTGTGGCTGCAGTCCCCCGCGTCACGTTATGCGGTTTTTCTGGTCTAACTGGAATGCCGCATTTTCGTTGTCTGAACACGCCACGAAGCAACACGCCGTCGGATTGAATGTTGCTGCTGAGTCGATAGGTGCATCGGCGATGAAGGCACTCGAGAGACCGTCAGTGCGTTGTACATGTAGTGCTTCGCATAATGACGAGGCCCGTGATTAAGCAAGCGGGCTGTGGCGTGTTCTTGTGCAGTATTGAACATGCTGTACTACTCCCATCCGGGGGACTGTTGTCACTTGTGGCTTCAGTCCCCCGCGTTACGTTATGCGGTTTTTCTGGTCTGACTGGAATGCCGCATTTTCGTTATCTGAACACGCCACAAAGCAACACGCCGACGGAGTGAATGCTGCCGAGTTGACGGATGCATCAGATGCATCGGCGATGAGGGTATTTTGAGACCGCCAGTGCGTTGTACATGTAGTACTTCGCATAATGGCGAGGCCCTTGAACTAAGCATACGGGCTGTGGCGTGTTCATGTACAGCATTGAATATGCTGTACTACTCCCTACCGGGGGACTGTTGTCACTTGTGGCTGCAGTCCCCCGCGTCACGTTATGCGGTTTTTCTGGTCTGACCGGAATGCCGCATTTTCGTCGTCTGAGCGCGCCACGTAGCAGCATGCCGCTGGATCTAGAAATCGGGATGCAACCAATCACCTGGGCAACCCAGGCCGCAAGGGGCAAACGTGCCCTAGCCACACTTGAGCCTCCACGAAAAAGGTACCGCTGGATAGCTCGTGTTCTCAAAACGCAGCGAACCGAACGAAGTGTGGTGGAGAGGAAGAGGCAGCCTCTCCGACTGCTGTCTCCCGCGTGTTTGCCGTGCGTGGCGACCCTTGTCGTCGGAAAAGAGGATCCTGGGATCTGAGGGGGCCCTCTCCTGCGGGTGAGACGTCCCCAACACGTACCTTTGGCCTCTGCTTCGGCTAGATGGGAGGCTGGACGAGAAAAGCAGCCCTGGTCCAGTCAATCGGCTTGGAACGACCATACGCTTCGGCGAGTGGGTTCTGACGGGCGAGGACGCGGGCTGGGTTGAGTAATCGGCCCAGTCAGCAGACTATGTCCGGTGCGTAGCCCTAACCCAGCCTGATGGCGGGTTCCAAAATGTGTGGGTCGGTGGTGGCCGGGGAGCGTACCGGATGAAGGCAAAGATCTAAATATGGGATCTAAAAAATTGAAAGTACAAATTGAACGTTCGAAGTCGGCGGGTCCAGCTCCTACTCGGAGTGAAGCCGTCGCCACAGACGCGGAAGCTACAGCAGCAGCTGTTAGCCCTCCTGCGTCTGCGAAAAAGACAAGGTCCGGGAAGGTGTTAAACATCGCCAATCCTCGTGTGACCTTGGAGAGATGCGTGACACCCACGCGAGCGGTCTCGGTGAAAACTGAGGCCACGGAAGAAGGCGCGCCGGACACCGGTAACGTGGGGACAGCGCCCAAGTCGGGGGACTCCCCCAGCCGCAAGGCTGGGAAGGAGAAACCCAGAAAAATCGAATCAGTCAAAGACACGCTCGTGAAGGTGCAACCGGCACCCGTGCGTGTCGAAGACCCCGAAGGTGGCGGTTGGAAAACCGTCACCAAAAAGTCGAAGCGTGCCAAGCCAGTCGCACCTACTGGCAAGGCCGCAGCAAACCAGGCCAGGAAATCGAAGGGGACGGTTTCCGGGCACAAGGTACGGCCTCTCGATCTCGTGAGAGACGAAGCCTTCAGGCGAGTATCGGAGATACGGACCTTTTGCTTTCGACCCGAGTCGAAAGTCAACAAGGAGTCCGGGTCGAAGATACTGGCAGAAGTCGGAGCACTCAACGAGTTGGTCCAGGAGCTGATTCAACGAAACAGCTTCGTCGAAGGGCAACTCGCCGCGGTCAGGGCGGACCTAAAAGCGCGTCCTGCCGTAATGAGTGCGGCGCGACCTGGGCCGTCCAAGGGAACCCTCCCGAAGACGGTCTCCAATGCCGCGCAGTTGACCTACGCCCAAGTGGCAAAGGTCAACCAGTCAGCGACTCCGGAGGCGAGAAGACCACCGACACAATACGTGGTGCGTATCTTCCCGCCAAAGGATAAAGGACAGAACAGCGATGCTACTAAGAGAGCTGTTCTGTCGATCGTAAAACCTGCGAAGGAGGCGATCCGTGTCAGATCGGTTCGACGCATCCACTCCGGTGGCATCGTCGTCGAAACCGATCGCAAGGAGGACCTAAAAGCCTTCGTAGGCAATAAGAAGCTGGCGAGTGCGGGACTGTCCGTCTCCTTGCCCAGCAAACGGGACCCCGAGGTCCTGATTTATGACATTCCGAAAGGGATGGGCAAGGAGGAAATTGCCTCCAGTCTTTGGAGGCAAAACCTCTCTGAGGCGTCCCAGAAGGATGTGCCTTCGGGTGTTCGGGTCAGTCGCATGGCTGGCAAGACCCCGGAGACAGCCAACTGGGTAGTGGCCGTCAGTCCGCAGATTCGTCGGCGGCTGGCGCAGAGAGGGGACCGGGTGTACCTCGGGTGGAGTTCCTGTCGTGTGCGGGACTTCATACAGGTCACCCGATGCTATAAGTGCCAGCGCTTCGGGCACACGGCGAAGCGCTGCAAATTCAAAGAGGATGTCTGCGGACATTGTGCCGAAAAAGGGCACGGCTATGCCCTCTGTAACAGGAAGAGCAAGCCTCCGGTCTGCTCCAACTGTAAAGACAGAGGGCGACCATTTGAACACAAGTCGCGAGACCCGGCCTGCGCCTCCTATCAGGAAGCGCTGGTTTTGGAGATGTCTCGCATTAGACAAGAATAATTTGAATTGAATGGATAGTACAAACGACCGGCGACGCTCGAGAGTCATACGGGTCATGCAGCATAACATGCAGCGGGCCCGAAACGTGACCGACGAAGTCCGGACTGAGATGCATAGGCGAGGGGTAGATGTGTTGCTTGCACAAGAGCCATATAGCTGGCGGGGTACTGTGCCCGGGCTAGGCTTGAGAACGAGGCTGATCACGGCAGGCGAACCGGTGATGGCTGCAATAGCGGTCAGAAACCCGGATCTAACCGTGGTCAAAGTCTCTAACTTGTGCGACACGCATTTGTCCTGTGTCAGCATCTCGGGTTCGTTTGGGAGCTTCTTCCTGATCAGCCAGTACTTTCAATGCTCCGATGACGTTGAATCAGGTCTGGCGCGGTTGGAGAGAGCTCTTTCCGCACTTAAGCATAACCGAGTCATTATCTCTGCCGACGTTAACGCGAAATCAGCCCAGTGGGGCAGCGCGGAGACGGACGTGAGAGGCCGTAAACTCGAAGAGTTTATCGTGAGCCATGGCTTGGTTGTCTTGAACGAGGCTGGAAACGCTCCGACGTTTTCCAGCCCTAGTGGACAGTCATACATCGACGTCACACTATCGACACCTGATATTTGCGACAAGGTGCGAGGTTGGAAGGTCCGCGAGGACCTGACGACCAGCGACCACCGAGTCATAGAGTTTTCTTTGAGTTTTTGCGCCGAGGACGGTGCTGCCGAAATTAGTAGCAACAGCAGCACCAACCGGAACGGATTATTACCAAGGTTCCGACTCCGAAGCGCAAAATGGCCCGAGTTCGACAAGGCGCTGCAGGAAAGTAAGAGGAGTATATCCCCCGATCCATTGAACAATAAGGGGGATGTCGAACATCTAGCACAGGAGATCGAAAGAATGATCGTCCAAGCGTGCGACTCCTCGATGCCAACCAAGCAGTGGCATTCAAAATCCGTCCCATGGTGGACGGCCGACCTGACGAGGCAAAAGAGGCGAGTCTACAAACTTAGACGAGCCTCGCAAAACGCAGCATGTTCAGAGGAGCAGAGGGCGGCCAAGAGGACCGAGTATCTTAAACAGAGAAAGGCCTACAAAGCCGCCATCAAAGCTGCTCGGTCGCACAGCTGGCGTGCATTCGTGACCGAGCAGGGAAACAAGGAACCCTGGGGCCTCATTTATAAGATCACGAGGCAGAAGATGACAGCCAGCACGGTCATCTCGAATATAAATCGTAACACTGCCCAGGGTTACACCACAGACTGGGACTCCACCGCTTCCGCGCTGCTGGAGGGGTTAATTCCGGACGATAGCCCCGCGAATGACTCCCCGGATCATGCGCGAGTCAGGAGGGAAGCTGCCATCGAGCCGGAGAGTGAGGACGCCAGTCCCTTCACCCTCTCGGAGCTCAGATCGGCGGTCAACCGACTGAAGAGCGGCAAGTGTCCAGGCCTAGATCGGATCGAGCCGGAGATTTTAAAACGTTCGTGTAATACAATCTCACGCGAGCTCCTCCGACTCTACAACGGATGCCTGGCACACGGAGTCTTTCCCGTGGAATGGAAAGTCGGGTCCATCATTACCATCCTTAAAGGACCCGAGAAACCTGAAACGGAGATAAAGTCCTACAGACCAATATGCTTGCTTTCGGTCGTAGGCAAAGTCTTGGAGAAGCTAATCGCTACGCGATTAGCTAGTTTGTTTTTGCACCCCGACTACGCCTCCGATCGGCAATACGGATTCAGGCCGCATCGATCCACGACTGATGCCGTGGTAAAGATGAGGGAGCTTGCGTCCGGTCGAGAGGAAAAGTACGTCGTGGGTCTGCTCTTCGACATTGCTGCGGCCTTTGATAATGTCTGGTGGCCAAGCATACTCAACGCGTTGAGGAAGCGAGGCTGCCCAAAAAACCTATTTAGATTGGTGGTCGACTACTTCGACGGCCGCGTGGTGACTATGGTGTCTGATCGCGGTGCAGTGCGGAAGAAAGTCACTAAGGGCTGCCCACAGGGATCAATTCTCGGTCCGAGCTGTTGGAACTTAGTCTTCGACGAGGTTCTACAGCTCTTATCGAACGCCGGGCTCGCTTGCGAGCCCATCGCCTATGCAGACGACCTTCTTGTCTTGATCTTCGCGAACAGCAGGAAGGGTCTAGAAAGCAATGGCCAATTGGTTGTGGACACCATTTCTCGCTGGTGCGACCAGCAGAAATTGTCGCTGTCTGCGACCAAGACCGAGATGTTATTCTTAAAAGGCTCTCTCGACAGAGAGAGGCCACCTGTGATAAAAGTAGGAGGTCGGAATATTGCCGTCAAGGACTCTGTGCGTTACCTTGGCGTGCATTTTGACTCTAGACTGGGTATCCATTCCCATGTCGAGTATTTGAATGCTAAGTCCTTGCGAACGTTTAATGCGCTAGCAAGGATTGCTAAGTCGAACTGGGGATTGGGATATCGGACGATGCGTACTTTGTACCGCGGCTTGTTTGTCCCAATCGTCACGTATGCTGCCGCGGGCTGGGCAGACCGCCTTACCTCTGGGACGAGTAAAGTGCTCACCAGGGCGCAGAGGCATGTTCTGCTTGGCTGCGTCAAAGCCTACAGGACAGTCTCCACTGATGCGATCCCCGTGATCGCCGGGGAGATACCTGTGGACTTGGCGATAGCGGAGTTCAGCTGCGTGTACAAAGCCAGGAAGAAACTCGGGTTCCAACATGGAACCTATCAAGTGAGTCAGGCCGAATTGGCTGACGAAGTCGTCACCGAAGCCCAAGTTCGCAGAAGGCTGAGGGAGGCGACTTTAGAGATGTGGCAGCAGAGATGGTCGTCCTCGACGAAGGGTAGGGAAACCTTCCAATACTTCGGCGAGGTATCAGACCGTCTCTCAGCGAGCTGGATCAGAGTCGACCATGATGTAGCGCAGTTCTTGAGCGGACACGGAGACTTCCGTGCGAAGCTCAAGACGTTCGCCCTGGTCGACGACGAGTTGTGCGAATGTGGGGAGGAGGAAACTCCAAACCACGTCCTCTACGATTGTCAGCGTTACGTAGAGGACAGGGAACACCTACGCCAGGCGGCGATTCGAGAAGGATTTCAGTGGCCAATCGACAAAGCCAGCCTGGTGTCAGAGCAGCTGTTTCAGGAGTTCCGAAAATTCGCACGATCCGTAAGCAAGACTAAGAAGCGAACATAGAACGAAACTGCATACGGAGCGTGGACTCGTCCAGCTCCGTTGATGTACGGCATGCTGGGCGAACCCCTCGGGGTTCGTCCCCTCGGGCCAGGCTGAAGCCCCTCTTGCGGAGATAAAAGACTTTAACACTACTCCGTAAGAGTGCCTGGATTGGGTTGGACTCGAGGTGGCAGTGGGAGTAGCACGCTGTCTTCCCCTGATACGATGGTGAACGAAGGTAGAGCCCGCACATCAGGCACAAGTCGCAAGAGCGGCCGGTATGGTCCACCAAGGACTTAGGTACGGCCCGTCTCTCAGAGACCACAGTTTGACGGCAACACTAACTGTTGGTCCACCTAACGGTGGAAAAACTCGACCCGAAGTCGAGAGAGGCGTGGGTCCACGTAATCCGCGCCGCCGTGTATCCACCCACGTATGCCTGTCTCGACGAATTCCTGGAGTATCGGGCCGGGTCCTTCGCGGAGCTTAGGATGGCTTCGGAGCCCTCGGCTACCTCCGCGGAGCGTAGGCCGGCCCGACCTCCACCACCGGTACGCTCCCACGCGATGGCGACGACGACGGCGAGCCGTTGCCGGAAGTGCGGCGACAACCACCCGCTGTTCCGGTGCCCTGCGTTCAGGGGCATGGCGCTCAACCTGCGCCGGGATTTTGTTAGGGCGCGCGGTTGCTGCTTCAACTGCCTGGCGGTGGCGGTCTGTGGCCACCCAGGGTTGAGAGGCGACCCCCGAACTAGTCCTCGCGAAGGTTGTTGCTACTACCGAGTCGATGGGTGCGTCGACGATGAAGGCATTTTAGACCGTCAGTGCGTCGTACATGTAGTACTTCGCATAATGGCGAGGCCCGAGATTAAGCATGCGGGCTGTGGAGTGTTCATGTACAGCATTGAATATGCTGTACTACTCCCTAGCGGGGGACTGTTGTCACTTGTGGCTGCAGTCCCCCGCGTTACGTTATGCGGTTTTTCTGGTCTGACCGGAATGCCGCATTTTCGTCGTCTGAACGCGCCACGTAGCAACATGCCGCTGGATCTAGAAATCGGGATGCAACCAATCACCTGGGCAACCCAGGCCGCAAGGGGCAAACGTGCCCTAGCCACACTTGAGCCTCCACGAAATAAGGTACCGCTGGATAGCTCGTATTCTCAAAACGCAGCGAACCGAACGAAGTGTGGTGGAGAGGAAGAGGCAGCCTCTCCGACTGCTGTCTCCCGCGTGTTTGCCGTGCGTGGCGACCCTTGTCGTCGGAAAAGAGGATCCTGGGATCTGAGGGGGCCCTCTCCTGCGGGTGAGACGTCCCCAACACGTACCTTTGGCCTCTGCTTCGGCTAGATGGGAGGCTGGACGAGAAAAGCAGCCCTGGTCCAGTCAATCGGCTTGGAACGACCATACGCTTCGGCGAGTGGGTTCTGACGGGTGAGGACGCGGGCTGGGTTGAGTAATCGGCCCAGTCAGCAGACTATGTCCGGTGCGTAGCCCTAACCCAGCCTGATGGCGGGTTCCAAAATGTGTGGGTCGGTGGTGGCCGGGGAGCGTACCGGATGAAAGCAAAAATCTAACTATGGGATCTAAAAACTTGAAAATCGAACGACCTAAGTCGGCGGGTCCAGCTCCTACTCGGAGTGAAGCCGTCGCCACAGACGCGGAAGCTACAACAGCAGCTGTTAGCCCTCCTGCGTCTGCGAAAAAGACAAGGTCCGGGAAGGTGTTAAACATCGCCAATCCTCGTGTGACCTTAGAGAGATGCGTGACACCCACGCGAGCGGTCTCGGTGAAAACTGAGGCCACGGAAGAAGGCGCGCCGGACACCGGTAACGTGGGGACATCGCCCAAGTCGGGGGACTCCCCCAGCCGCAAGGCTGGGAAGGAGAAACCCAAGAAACTCGAACAAGTCAAAGACACGCTCGTGAAGGTGCAACCGGCACCCGTGCGTGTCGAAGACCCCGAAGGTGGCGGTTGGAAAACCGTCACCAAAAAGTCGAAGCGTGCCAAGCCAGTCGCACCTACTGGCAAGGCCGCAGCAAACCAGGCCAGGAAATCGAAGGGGACGGTTTCCGGGCATAAGGTACGGCCTCTCGATCTCGTGAGAGACGAAGCCTTGAGGCGAGTATCGGAGATACGGACCTTTTGCTTTCGACCCGAGTCGAAAGTCAACAAGGAGTCCGGGTCGAAGATATTAGCAGAAGTCGGAGCACTCAACGAGTTGGTCCAGGAGCTGATTCAACGAAACAGCTTCGTCGAAGGGCAACTCGCCGCGGTCAGGGCGGACCTAAAAGCGCGTCCTGCCGTAATGAGTGCGGTGCGACCTGGGCCGTCCAAGGGAACCCTCCCGAAGACGGTCTCCAATGCCGCGCAGTTGACCTACGCCCAAGTGGCAAAGGTCAACCAGTCAGCGACTCCGGAGGCGAGAAGACCACCGACACAATACGTGGTGCGTATCTTCCCGCCAAAGGATAAAGGACAGAACAGCGATGCTACTAAGAGAGCTGTTCTGTCGATCGTAAAACCTGCGAAGGAGGCGATCCGGGTCAGATCGGTTCGACGCATCCACTCCGGTGGCATCGTCGTCGAAACCGATCGCAAGGAGGACCTAAAAGCCTTCGTAGGGAATAAGAAGCTGGCGAGTGCGGGACTGTCCGTCTCCTTGCCTAGCAAACGGGACCCCGAGGTCCTGATTTATGATATTCCGAAAGGGATGGGCAAGGAGGAAATTGCCTCCAGTCTTTGGAGGCAAAACCTCTCTGAGGCGTCCCAGAAGGATGTGCCTTCGGGTGTTCGGGTCAGTCGCATGGCTGGCAAGACCCCGGAGACAGCCAACTGGGTAGTGGCCGTCAGTCCGCAGATTCGTCGGCGGCTGGCGCAGAGAGGGGACCGGGTGTACCTCGGGTGGAGTTCCTGTCGTGTGCGGGACTTCATACAGGTCACCCGATGCTATAAGTGCCAGCGCTTCGGGCACACGGCGAAGCGCTGCAAATTCAAAGAGGATGTCTACGGACATTGTGCCGAAAAAGGGCACGGGTATGCGCTCTGTAACAGGAAGAGCAAGCCACCGGTTTGCTCCAACTGTAAAGACAGAGGGCGACCATCTGAGCATAAGTCGCGAGACCCGGCCTGCGCCTCCTATCAGGAAGCGCTGGTTTTGGAGATGTCTCGTATAAGACATGAATAATTTGAATCTCGAATGGATAGTACAAACGACCGGCGACGCTCGAGAGTCATACGGGTCATGCAGCATAACATGCAGCGGGCCCGAAACGTGACCGACGAAGTCCGGACTGAGATGCATAGGCGAGGGGTAGATGTGTTGCTTGCACAAGATCCATATAGCTGGCGGGGTACTGTGCCCGGGCTAGGCTTGAGAACGAGGCTGATCACGGCAGGCGATCCGGTGATGGCTGCAATAGCGGTCAGAAACCCGGATCTAACCGTGGTCAAAGTCTCTAACTTGTGCGACACGCATTTGTCCTGTGTCAGCATCTGGGGTTCGTTTGGGAGCTTCTTCCTGATCAGCCAGTACTTTCAATGGTCCGATGACGTTGAATCAGGTCTGGCGCGGTTGGAGAGAGCTCTTTCCGCACTTAAGCATAACCGAGTCATTATCTCTGCCGACGTTAACGCAAAATCAGCCCAGTGGGGCAGCGCGGAGACGGACGTGAGAGGCCGTAAACTCGAAGAGTTTATCGTGAGCCATGGCTTGGTTGTCTTGAACGAGGCTGGAAACGCTCCGACGTTTTCCAGCCCTAGTGGACAGTCATACATCGACGTCACACTATCGACACCTGATATTTGCGACAAGGTGCGAGGTTGGAAGGTCCGCGAGGACCTGACGACCAGCGACCACCGAGTCATAGAGTTTTCTTTGAGTTTTTGCGCCGAGGACGGTGCTGCCGAAATTAGTAGCAACAGCAGCACCAACCGGAACGGATTATTACCAAGGTTCCGACTCCGAAGCGCAAAATGGCCCGAGTTCGACAAGGCGCTGCAGGAAAGTAAGAGGAGTATATCCCCCAATCCATTGAACAATAAGGGGGAAGTCGAACATCTAGCACAGGAGATCGAAAGAATGATCGTCCAAGCGTGCGACTCCTCGATGCCAACCAAGCAGTGGCATTCAAAATCCGTCCCATGGCGGACGGCCGACCTGACGAGGCAAAAGAGGCGAGTCTACAAACTTAGACGAGCCTCGCAGAACGCAGCATGTTCAGAGGAGCAGAGGGCGGCCAAGAGGACCGAGTATCTCAAACAGAGAAAGGCCTACAAAGCCGCCATCAAAGCTGCTCGGTCGCACAGCTGGCGTGCATTCGTGACCGAGCAGGGAAACAAGGAACCCTGGGGCCTCATTTATAAGATCACGAGGCAGAAGATGACAGCCAGCACGGTCATCTCAAATATAAATCTTAACACTGCCCAGGGTTACACTACAGACTGGGACTCCACCGCTTCCGCGCTGCTGGAGGGGTTAATTCCGGACGATAGCCCCGCGAATGACTCCCCGGATCATGCGCGAGTCAGGAGGGAAGCTGCCATCGAGCCGGAGAGTGAGGACGCCAGTCCCTTCACCCTCTCGGAGCTCAGATCGGCGGTCAACCGACTGAAGAGCGGCAAGTGTCCAGGCCTAGATCGGATCGAGCCGGAGATTCTAAAACGTTCGTTTAATACGATCTCACGCGAGCTCCTCCGACTCTACAACGGATGCCTGGCACACGGAGTCTTTCCCGTGGAATGGAAAGTCGGGTCCATCATTACCATCCTTAAAGGACCCGAGAAACCTGAAACGGAGATAAAGTCCTACAGACCAATATGCTTGCTTTCGGTCCTAGGCAAAGTCTTGGAGAAGCTAATCGCTACGCGATTAACTAGTTCGTTTTTGCACCCCGACTACGCCTCCGATCGGCAATACGGATTCAGGCCGCATCGATCCACGACTGATGCCGTGGTAAAGATGAGGGAGCTTGCGTCCGGTCGAGAGGAAAAGTACGACGTGGGCCTGCTCTTCGACATTGCTGCGGCCTTTGATAATGTCTGGTGGCCAAGCATACTCAACGCGTTGAGGAAGCGAGGCTGTCCAAAAAACCTATTTAGATTGGTGGTCGACTACTTCGACGGCCGCGTGGTGACTATGGTGTCTGATCGCGGTGCAGTGCGGAAGAAAGTCACTAAGGGCTGCCCACAGGGATCAATTCTTGGTCCGACTTAGTCTTCGACGAGGTTCTACAGCTCTTATCGAACGCCGGGCTCACTTGCGAGCCCATCGCCTATGCAGACGACCTTCTTGTCTTGATCTTCGCGAACAGCAGGAAGGGTCTAGAAAGCAATGGCCAATTGATTGTGGACACCATTTCTCGCTGGTGCGACCAGCAGAAATTGTCGCTGTCTGCGACCAAGACCGAGATGTTATTCTTGAAAGGCTCTCTCGACAGAGAGAGGCCACCTGTGATAAAAGTAGGAGGTCGGCATATTGCCGTCAAGGACTTTGTGCGTTACCTTGGCGTGCATTTTGACTCTGGACTGGGTATCCATTCCCACGTCGAGTATTTGAATGCAAAGTCCTTGCGAACGTTTAATGCGCTAGCAAGGATTGCTAAGTCGAACTGGGGATTGAGATATCGGACGATGCGTACTTTGTACCGCGGCTTGTTTGTCCCAATCGTCACGTATGCTGCCGCGGGCTGGGCAGACCGCCTTACCTCTGGGACGAGTAAAGTGCTCACCAGGGCGCAGAGGCATGCTCTGCTTGGCTGCGTCAAAGCCTACAGGACAGTCTCCACTGATGCGATCCCCGTGATCGCCGGGGAGATACCTGTGGACTTGGCGATAGCGGAGTTCAGCTGCGTGTACAAAGCCAGGAAGAAACTCGGGTTCCAACATGGAACCTATCAAGTGAGTCAGGCCGAATTGGCTGACGAAGTCGTCACCGAAGCCCAAGTTCGCAGAAGGCTGAGGGAGGCGACTTTAGAGATGTGGCAGCAGAGATGGTCGTCCTCGACGAAGGGTAGGGAAACCTTCCAATACTTCGGCGAGGTATCAGACCGACTCTCAGCGAGCTGGATCAGAGTCGACCATGATGTAGCGCAGTTCTTGAGCGGACACGGAGACTTCCGTGCGAAGCTCAAGACGTTCGCCCTGGTCGACGACGAGTTGTGCGAATGTGGGGAGGAGGAAACTCCAAACCACGTCCTCTACGATTGTCAGCGTTACGTAGAGGACAGGGAACACCTACGCCAGGCGGCGATTCGAGAAGGATTTCAGTGGCCAATCGACAAAGCCAGCCTGGTGTCAGAGCAGCTGTTTAAGGAGTTCCGGAAATTCGCACGATCCGTGAGTAAGACTAAGAAACGAACATAGAACGAAACTGCATACGGAGCGTGGACTCGTCCAGCTCCGTCGATGTACGGCATGCTGGGCGAACCCCTCGGGGTTCGTCCCCTCGGGCCAGGCTGAAACCCCTCTTGCGGAGATAAAAGACTTTAACACTACTCCGTAAGAGTGCCTGGATTGGGTTGGACTCGAGGTGGCAGTGGGAGTAGCACGCTGTCTTCCCCTGATACGATAGTGAACGAGGGTAGAGCCCGAACATCAGGCATAAGTCGCAAGAGCGGCCGGTATGGTCCACCAAGGACTTAGGTACGGCCCGTCTCTCAGAGACCACAGTTTAGACGGCAACACTAACTGCTTCAACTGCCTGGCGGTGGCGGTCTGTGGCCACCCAGGGTGGGAGATAACCCCCGAACTAGTCCTCGCGTAGGAGGGTTGATCGGCCGAGTCGATGGGTGTATCGGCGATGAAGGCATTAGAGACCGTCAGTGCGTCGTACATGTAGTACTTCGCATAATGGCGTGGCCCTGATTTAGCATACGGGTTGTGGCGTGTTCTTTGTACAGCACTGTATGTGCTGTATGACTTCCGACTGGGGAACTGTTGTCATTGGTGGCTTCAGTTCCCCAGTTCACGTTAAACGGTTTTTCAGACCGTTTTTCGTGGGCGGAACACGCCACTAGACAACACTCCGCTGGGCTCAGGAATACACGGGATGCAATCAATCCCCTGGGCAACCCAGGCCGCAAGGGGCAAACGTGCCATAGCCACACTTGAGCCTCCACGAAAAAGGTACCGCTGGATAGCTCGTGTTCTTAAATACGCAGCGAACTGAACGAAGTGTGGTGGAGAGGAAGAGGCAGCCTCTCCGACTGCTGTCTCCCACGTGTTTGCCGTGCGTGGCGACCCTTGTCGTCGGAAAAGAGGATCCTGGGAACTGAGGGGGCCCTCTCCTGCGGGTGAGACGTCCCCAACACGTACCTTTGGCCTCTGCTTCGGCTAGATGGGCGGCTGGACGAGAAAAGTAGCCCTGGTCCAGTCAATCGGCTTGGGACGACCACACGCTTCGGCAAGTGGGTTCTGCTGGGCAAGGACGCGGGCTGGGTAAGGAAACCGACCCAGCCAGCAGACTATATCCGGTGCGTAGCCCTAACTCAGCCTTGGGCGGGTTCCAAATTGTGCGGGTCGGTGGTGGCCGGGGAGCGCACTGGATTAAAGACCAAGACATATTATGGGTCTTAACGAAAATGAAAAACAAACAAAAACAACCAAGCGTTCAAAGACGACGGGTCCAGCTCCTACTCGGAGTGAAGCCGTCGCCGCAGACGCGGGAACTGCAAATGCAGCTGTCAGTCCCCCCGCGTCTGTGAGAAAGACAAGATCCGGGAAGGTGATTAATATCGCCAGTCCTCGTGTAATCTTGCAAAGATGTGTGACTCCCACGCGAGGGGTCTCGGTGAAAACGGAGCCCACGGTAGAAGGTGCGCCGGACACCGGTAACGTGGTAGTAATCGAACGAGTCGGAGACACGTCACTCGTGAAGGTGCAGTCGGCACCCGAGCGTGTCGAGGACCCTAAAGGTGACGGTTGGCAAACCGTCACCAAAAAGTCGAAGCGAGCCAAGCCGGGCGCACCCACCGGCAAGGCCGCAGTAAACCGGGCCAGGAGACCGAAGGGGACGTTCTCCGGGCAAAAGGTACGGCCTCTCGATCTCGTAAGAGACGAAGCCTTTAGGCGAGTGTCCGAAATACGGACCTTTTGCTTTCGACCCGAGTCGAAAGTCAATAAGGAGTCCGGGTCAAAGATACTCGCCGAGGTTGAGGCACTCAACGAGTTGGTTCAGGAGCTTATTCAACGGAATAGCTTCGTCGAAGGGTAACTCGCCGCGGTCAGGGCGGACCTAAAAGCGCGTCCTGCCGTAATGAGTGCGATGAGACCTGGGCCGTCCAAGGGAACTCTCCCGAAGACGGCCTGCAATGCCGCGCAGCCGACTTACGCCCAAGTGGCCAAAGTCGACTGCAAAAGAGCTTCTCCGGAAGCGGGAAGACGGCCACAATCGCAGCATGTGGTGAAAATCTTCCCGCCGAAGGAAAAAGGACAGAGCAGCGAAGTTACGAAGGTTACTGTTCTGTCCCTCATTAAACCAGCGAAGGAGGCGATCCGAGTAAAGTCGGTCCGACGCATCCACTCCGGTGGCATCGTCGTCGAGACCGACCGAAAGGAGGACCTGCAAGCCTTCGTTGGAAATAAGAAGCTCCGGAGCGCGGGTCTGTCCGTCTCCTTACCTACCAAGCGGGACCCTGAGGTTTTAGTTTACGACGTCCCGCGTCGGATGGGTAAGGAGGAAATTGCCTCCAGTATTTGGAGGCAAAACCTCTGCGATGCGAACCAGAAGGATGTGCCTTCGGGAATTCGGGTCAGCCGCATGACTGGCAAGACCCCGGAGACAGCCAACTGGGTCGTTGCCGTCAGTCCGCAGAATCTTCAGCGGCTGAAGCAGAGGGGTAGCCGAGTTTACCTCGGATGGAACTCCTGTCGTGTACGGGATTTCGTCCAGGTGCTTCGGTGCTACCGTTGTCAACGCTTCGGGCATACCTCGAAGCATTGTAAATTCAAGGAGGATGTGTGCGGTCAGTGCTCCCAAAAGCGGCATACCTTCACGCTCTGTAGCAAGAAGAGTAAACCTCCGGTCTGCTCTAATTGCAAGGACAGAGGGTGGGCTAGTGCACACAAGTCGCGAGACCCAGCTTGCGCTTCCTATCAGGCGGCGCTAGCTTTGGAGTCGTCCCGTGTCCGACTTGAGTGACGGGCAGATGTGGACTTGTCCACTCCGCCATTCGAACGGCATGCTGGGCGGACCCCTCGGGGTTCGTCCCCTCGGGCCAGGCTGAAGCCCCTCTTGCGGAGATAAATTGACTTTAACACTACTCCGTCAAGAGTGCCTGGATTGGGTTGGACTCGAGGTGGCAGTGGGAGTAGCACGTTGTCTTCCCCTGTCACGATACCGAACGAGGGTAGAGCCAGACCATCGGCACCCGTCGAGAGAGCGGCTAGTATAGTCCACATAGGACCCAGGCATAGCCCATCTTAAGACTCACAACGACGACACTAACTGCTTAAACTGCCTCCGTTCGGGACCCCCCGCGACATCGTGTCCCTCCGCGTCGCGCTGCTCCGTTTGTAACGGCTCGCACCACACCCTGATTCACCAGGATTCCGGGGTTGGTGGCGGGCCCGAGTCAACCGCGGTAGATCCCGGGCGGGAAACAGCGACGAATATCTCCGCATCGTCCGTGGTCCACAACTGCGTCGCACGCTGGAGCGGGAGCAGGGCCGTACTGCTCGCGACCGCTCTAGTATGGGTAGAGACACGCGACGGGGGGGTAAGGCCGGTGAGAGCCCTGTTGGACCAGGGATCGGAGGCGACCTTCGTCTCCGAATCCCTCGTCCAGGCCCTCCGCCTTCCTAAGCGGCCCGCGGCTATCACCGTGACGGGTGCGGGGGACGCGCCGGTGGGTCGCGTGACTTCGCGGGTCGATCTGGTCTTACGGTTGACCGGGCGCGGAACGCTCCTATGCCGCTTTCCGCGTTCGTCCTCCGGAGACTTACCGGGTACGCGCCCAAGACGACCGTCGACATTCGCGTATACCCGCATCTGCAGGACCTCGTTTTAGCGGACCCTGATCCGACTAGAGATCTCCCTGTTGATCTCTTAATCGGGGCCGATCGTTACGGTGATGTGATCGGTCCCGGCCTACGCCGCGGAACACCCGGCCAGCCAATCGCGCAGAATACCATATTCGGTTGGGTCGTCTCGGGCGCCGCGTCGACACCCGCGAACGATCCCGATCCCTCCGCGGCGTCCCTGCACTGTCGCGCGGAGGAAAGGTTGCAGCAGCAATTGCGTTGTTCTGGGAGCCCGAGGAGGCGAGTCCCAAATCTGCCCCCTCCCCCCTGACGAGTCGAGGTACGGCGAACATTCCGTCAGCACCGTCTCACGGCGGGCGGACGGGCAGTGCGTGGTTCGGTTACCCCTTGCGTACCGAACCACCCCTCGCTCTCGGCTCGTCAAAGGGCCGTGCCCTAGCCATGCTCCACGGAGTCGAGCGGCGACTCAAGGGCGACAGTCATCAGAGCAAAAATATTGCTGCAGGAGTTATGGTTGGGGGGGTGCGGATTGGGACGCTCCGCTCCCGGACGAGCTCAACCAGACGTGGTACGAACTCGTCGCCGAGTTACCGCTCTTAAGCGCCGCACGAGTGCCACGCTGGTTTGGCATCTTTCAATCCCCGCGCAGGGGGGAGCAATACGAGTTGCACGGTTCCGCGGACGCGTCTTCGCGCGCGCATGGTGCGGTGGTGTATCTGCTAGCGCGACCGTTCCCGAGCGAACCCTCGGGAACCCAGGTGACCCTCGTCGCCTCGCGGGCCAGGGTCGCTCCCGTCAACATGCTACAGATCTCTCGCGGCCCTTCGTCGAAGGAGGAATAGTCCCTCGGATTGCGAGACGCCGATGCGGCGGGCGAGGATCTTGTGGCTCCGTTGGCTGCAGGGTGGCGCCTTCGCATCGGAGATACGCGCCGTCCGAAAGTCCCAATTCGTCGGGCGATCGTCGCCCTTGCGGCGGTTGAGCCCATTTCTTGACGAGGCAGGATTGCTCCGCGTGGGGGGACGTCTAGACAACTCGTCCCGCGCGTACGATGAGAAACACCCAATCCTCCCCCCGAAGCACCCAGTGGTGGATTTGCTGGTGGAGGCTGTGCACCTCACGGCCCTCCACAGTGGACCCCACATCATCTTGAGCGTGCTGAGGAGGACGTATTGGCTTCTGGGTGCCCGAGACACGGTCAGAAGAGTGACCTGGAGGTGCGTAGCTTGCGCAAGGCATCGCGCATCTCCAGCGTCCCAACTCATGGGCACGTTGCCCTTATCGCGGGTAAACCCTTCGCGGCCCTTCTCGCACGTGGGCGTCGACTATGCGGGCCCCCTCTGGACCCGCATGGGGAAGGGCCGGGGTTATCGGGCCCAGAAGTCATACATCGGGGTGTTCGTGTGCTTCGCGACCCGCGCGATCCACCTCGAGCTGGTGAGCGACTGTACCACGGCGGGCTTCTTGGCTGCACTGCGGAGGTTCGTCTCCCGTCGGGGTAGGCCCTCTGCTATTTATTCCGACAACGGAACGAACTTCCGCGGTGCCGCACGGGAGCTCGCAGCGATGGTTCGGGCGGTCCGCGACTCAGCCGAGGTATCGGCCTTTCTCGGAGAGACCGACATCGTGCGGCATTTCTCCCCACCCGGAGCCCCGCATTTCGGCGGTTTATGGGAAGCGGAGGTTAAGGCAGTAAAACGCCACTTAACACGGGTGGTTGGCCAGCACACCCTCACCTTTGAGGAGATGTGCACCCTGTTGTGTACCGTCGAGGCATGCCTTAATTCCCGCCCCCTAACACCGATGTCAAGCGATCCGACGGACTACGCGGCCCTTACACCAAGGCATTTCTTGACGGGAGCCCCCTTGCTTACGCTTCCGGGAGAACGTTCGCCGGACACCGCCGCCTCCCCCTCGTTCCGATGACAAGGGGTCGAAACCATGCGTGCCAGTTTTTGGAACCAGTGGAACCGTGAGTATCTCCACACGCTGCAGGAGCGCAGAAAATGGTGGCATGCCGAGAGGAACCTGCAGGTGGGAGATCTCGTGGTTCTTCGCGACACGAATTGCCCATCGGCGTGTTGGCGTCTCGCATGCGTGCACACGCTGCACCCCGGTGAGGACGGCCGAGTTCGAGTCGTAACCATCCGCACCGCCGGCGGATGTTACACTAGGCCGATCACGCAGCTCGTGCGCTTGCCGGTGGACATGCCCGCTGGACCCTCCTCAGGACCGGAGCAGTAGCGAGGGAAGGCGAGCGTACATGGCGGGCGGAGAGAGCTCGCCATTAGTTATTAAGATCAGCGGAGCTGAGGCGGGCGGTATGTTCCGGCCGAATCGCGGACCGCGGGTCAACGCACGTTCGACTTTCGATGTACGCCGTCCCGCCGTTTTTGTCGAATAAACGGCGAGGTGGCGACACAATAACACGATCGACGTGCGTTGGCCCGACCGTCAAACGCTCGCCTCGGCCTAATGAATAAATGCAGTGTTTTTGCCTTAGGAGGCAATGACCGGCCTTCGACACCTGACGATGCGCCACCTTGAGCATCGGCCAGGTGTCTATATATACTGCCGCAAATGTGATAACGGCGAGATTCTCCAAGATATCGATATCGCGAACAGTCAAGTTTAATTTAGCGCCCCTTGCGCCTATACGAAGCCGTGCTACAGTTTTTATACTTCTTTCGTAGCCGTGCTACACTTCATACGTCAAACGGAGCCGTGCTCCAAAAGCTTGTAAACCAAAGGACTGTGGAGTCCGAATCAAATAAATCGCGTGTCGTCTCCTCACGAATTCCGGCGCTTTAATTTTGTGCCGTGCGCAACACAAGTGTTTGAAGCTAAATCATTTGTTTCGCATGGATTTGAAGCTAAACCTTCTAAGCGCATTTGTTTGCAGCTAAATCATGTGCTTCTCTTGGACATGATACTATCTCGTTTGTTTTGCCTGCATTTGAAGCTATGTCACTTATATCGCAAGTATCTGACGCTAAATCATTGGTTTCGCATGGCTTTGAAGCAAAAATTCTACATCGCATAGATTTGAAGCTAGCTCGTTTGCTTCATCTGCATTTGAAGCTATATCACTTATATCGCAAGTATTTGAAGAAAAATCATGTGTTTTGCATGGATTTGAAGCTAACTCGTTAGTTGCGCCTGCTGTTGAAGCTATATCAGTTATATCGCTAGTATCTGAAGCTAAATCATTTGTTTCGCATGGATTTTAAGCTAAACCTTCTACATCGCATTGATTTGCAGCTAAATCATGTGTTTCTACATGGATTTGAAGCTAACTCGTCCATTTCGCCTGCATTTGAAGCTATATCACTTATATCGCAAGTATTTGAAGCTAAATCATTGTTTTCGCATGGTTTTGAAGCTAAACGTTCTACATAGCATTGATTTGAACCTAAATCAAGTGATTCGCTTGGATCTGAAGCTAACTCGTTTGTCTCGCATGCAGTTGAAGCTACATCATTTATATCGCAACTATCTGAACCTAAATCATTTGTTTCGCATGGATTTGAAGCTAAACCTTTTACATCGCATTGATTTTAAGCTAAATCATGTGTTTCGCTTGGATTTGAAGCTAACTCGTTTGTTTCGCCAGCATTTGAAGCTATATCACTTATATCGCAAGTGTTTGAAACTAAATCATTTGTTTCGCATGGATTTGAAGCTAAACCTTCTACAACGCATTGATTTGAACCTAAATCATTTGTTTCGCATGGATTCGAAGCTAAACCTTCGAAAGCGCATTTATTTGCAGCTAAATCCTGTGATTCTCTTGGATTTGATACTATCTCGTTTGTTTCGCCTGCATTTGAAGCTATGTCACTTATATCGCAAGTATCTGACGCTAAATTATTGGTTTCGCATGGCTTTGAAGCAAAAATTCTACGTCGCATAGATTTGAAGCTAGCTCGTTTGCTTCATCTGCATTTGAAGCTATATCACGTATATCGCAAGTATTTGAAGCTAAATCATTGTTTTCGCATGGTTTTGAAGCTAAACGTTCTACATAGCATTGATTTGAACCTAAATCAAGTGATTCGCTTGGATCTGAAGCTAACTCGTTTGTCTCGCATGCAGTTGAAGCTACATCATTTATATCGCAAGTATCTGAACCTAAATCATTTGTTTCGCATGGATTTGAAGCTAAACCTTCTACATCGCATTGATTTTAAGCTAAATCATGTGTTTCGCTTGGATTTGAAGCTAACTCGTTTGTTTCGCCAGCATTTGAAGCTGTATCACTTATATCCCAAGTGTTTGAAACTAAATCATTTGTTTCGCATGGATTTGAAGCTAACTCGTTTGTTTCTCCTGCTTTTGAAGCTATATCACTTAAATCGCACGTATCTGATGCTAAGTCATTTGTGTCGCATGGATTTGAAACTAAACCTTCTGCATCGCATTAATTTGCATATAAATCATGTGTTTCGCTTGGATATGAAGCTAACTCGTTTGTTTCGTCTGCATTTGAAGCTATATCACTTATATGGCAAGTATCTGAAGCTAAAACATTTGTTTCGCATGGATTTGAAGCTAAACCTTCTACATCGCATTGATTTGCAGCTAAATCATGTGTTTCGCGTGGATTTGAAGCTAACTCGTTTGATTCGTCTGCATTTGAAGCTATATCACTTTTATCGCAAGTATCTGAACCTAAATCATTTGTTTCGCACGAATTTGAATCTATTCCATGTGTTTCGCATGAATTTGAACCTAAATCTAGTCTTTCGCATGCATTTGAAGCTTAATCATGTATTTTGCTTGGGTTTAAAGCTAACTCGTTTGTTTCGCCTGCATTTGAAGCTATGTCAATTATATCGCAAATATTTGAAGCTAAATCATTTGTTTCGCATGGATTTGAAGCTAAACCTTCTACATCGCATTGATTTGCAGCTAAATCATGTGTTTCGCGTGGATTTGAAGCTAACTCGTTTGTTTCGCATACAGTTGAAGCTTCATCATTTATATCGCAAGTATCTGACGCTAAATTATTGGTTTCGCATGGCTTTGAAGCAAAAATTCTACGTCGCATAGATTTGGAGCTAGCTCGTTTGCTTCATCTGCATTTGAAGCTATATCACTTATATCGCAAGTATTTGAAGAAAAATCATGTGTTTTGCATGGATTTGAAGCTAACTCGTTAGTTGCGCCTGAAGTTGAAGCTTTATCAGTTATATCGCAAGTATCTGAAGCTAAGTCATTGATGTCGCATGGATTTGAAGCTAAACCTTCTACATAGCATTGATTTGAACCTAAATCAAGTGTTTCGCTTGGATCTGAAGCTAACTCGTTTGTTTCGCATGCTGTTGAAGCTTCATCATTTATATCGCAAGTATCTGAACCTAAATCATTTGTTTCGCATGGATTTGAAGCTAAACCTTCTACATCGCATTGATTTTAAGCTAAATCATGTGTTTCGCTTGGATTTGAAGCTAACTCGTTTGTTTCGCCAGCATTTGAAGCTATATCACTTATATCCCAAGTGTTTGAAACTAAATCATTTGTTTCGCATGGATTTGAAGCTAACTCGTTTGTTTCTCCTGCTTTTGAAGCTATATCACTTAAATCGCACGTATCTGATGATAAGTCATTTGTGTCGCATGGATTTGAAACTAAACCTTCTGCATCGCATTAATTTGCATATAAATCATGTGTTTCGCTTGGATATGAAGCTAACTCTTTTGTTTCGTCTGCATTTGAAGCTATATCACTTATATGGCAAGTATCTGAAGCTAAAACATTTGTTTCGCATGGATTTGAAGCTAAACCTTCTACATCGCATTGATTTGCAGCTAAATCATGTGTTTCGCGTGGATTTGAAGCTAACTCGTTTGATTCGTCTGCATTTGAAGCTATATCACTTTTATCGCAAGTATCTGAACCTAAATCATTTGTTTCGCACGAATTCGAATCTATTCCATGTGTTTCGCATGAATTTGAACCTAAATCTAGTCTTTCGCATGCATTTGAAGCTTAATCATGTATTTTGCTTGGGTTTAAAGCTAACTCGTTTGTTTCGCCTGCATTTGAAGCTATGTCAATTATATCGCAAGTATTTGAAGCTAAATCATTTGTTTCGCATGGATTTGAAGCTAAACCTTCTACATCGCATTGATTTGCAGCTAAATCATGTGTTTCGCGTGGATTTGAAGCTAACTCGTTTGTTTCGCAGGCAGTTGAAGCTATATCACTTATATCACAAGTATTTGAAGCTAAACCGTTTGTTTCGCACGGATTCGAAGATAAACCTTTTACTTCGCATTGATTTGAAGATACATCATGTGTTTCGCATGGATTTGAAGCTAACTCGTTTGTTTCGCAGGCAGTTGAAGCTATATCACTTATATCACAAGTATTTGAAGCTAAACCGTTTGTTTCGCACGGATTCGAAGATAAACCTTTTACTTCGCATTGATTTGAAGATAAATCATGTGTTTCGCATGGATTTGAAGCTAACTCGTTTGTTTCGCCAGCATTTGAAGCAAAATCATGTATATCACAAGTATTTGAAGCTGAACCATTTGTTTGGCATCAATATTAAGCTAAACCATGTGTTGCGAATGAATTTGAAGCTAAATCATGTGTTTGGCATTGATTTGAAGATAACTCGTTTGATTCGCCTGCATTTGGAGCTAAGTCATGTATATCACAAGTATTTGAAGCTATACAATTTGTTACGCATGGATTCGAAGATGAGCCTTCTACTTCGCATTGATTTTTAAGAAAAGTCATGTGTTACGTTTGGATTTGAAGCTAACTCGATTATTTCGCCTCCATTTGAAGCTAAATCATGCATATCACAAGTATATGATGCTAAACCATTTGTTTCGCATGTATTCGAATATAAGTCTTCTACTTCGCGTTGACTTGAAGCTAAATCATGTGTTTCGCTTGGTTATGAAGCTAACTCGTTCGTTTCGCCTGCATTTGAAGCTGTATCATGTATATCATATGTATTTGGACAAGAACCATATGTTTCGCGTGAATATTAAGCTAAATCATGTTTTTCGAATGAATTTTAAGCTAAATCATGTGTTTCGCATCGATTTGAAACGAAATTGTTTGGTTCGCATGCAGTTGAACCTAAATCATGTATACCATAAGTATTTGAAGCTAAACCATTTTCTTCGCATGGATTCGAAGATATGTCTTCTACTTCGCATTGATTTGAACTAAATCATGTGTTTCGCATGGATTTGAAGCTAACTCGTTAGTTTCGCATGCAGTTGAAACTATATCACTTATATCACAAGTATTTGAAGCTAAACCATTTGTTTCGCATGTATTTGAAGATAAGCCTTCTATTTCGCATGAATTTGAAGCTAAATCTTGTGTTTAGTTTGGATTTGAAACTAACTCGATTGTTTCGGCTGCATTTGAAGCTAAGTCATGTATAACACAAGAATTTGAAGCTAAAGCATTTGATTCGCATGGATTTGAAGCTAAGCCTTCTACTTCGCATTGATTTGAAGCTAAGTCATGTGTTTCGCATGGATTTGAAGTCAACTCGTTTGTTTCGTCTGCATATGAAGCTATTTCATTTATATCGCAAGTATTTGAAGCTTAATCATGTGTTTCGCTTGGATTTGAAACCAAGCATTCTACTTCGCATTTATTTGATGCTAAACCATGTGATTCGCATGAATTTGAAGCTAAATCATGTGTTTGGCATGGATTTGAAGTTAACTCGTTTGTTTCGCCAGAATTTGAAGCTAAATCATTTATATCACAACTATTTGAAGCTCAACCATTTTTTTCGCATGAATATTAAGCTAATCCAAGTGTTTCGAATGAATTTGAAGCACAATCATGTGTTTCGCATGGATTTGAAGCAAACTCGTTTGTTTCGCCTGTATTTGAAGCTAAATCATGTATATCACAAGTATTTGAAGCTAAACCATTTGTTTCGCATGGATTTGAAGCTAAATCATGTGTTTCGCTTGGATTTGAAGCTACTCGTATGTTTCGCATGGAGTTGAAACTAAATCATGTATATCACAAGTATTTGAAGCTGAACCAATTGTTCCGCATGTATATTAATCTAAACCATGTGTTTCGTATGAATAATAATCTAAACCATGTGATTCGCATCAATTTAGAGCTAAATCATGTGTTTCGCATGGTTTTGAAGCTAACTCGTTTGTTTTGAATCCAGTTGAAGCTAAATCATGTATATGTCAAGTATTTGAACCTGAACCAATTGTTCCGCATGAATATTAATCTAAACCATGTGTTTCGCATGAATAATAATCTAAACCATGTGATTCGCATCAATTTAAAGCTAAATCATGTGTTTCGCATGATTTTGAAGCTAACTCGTTTGTTTTGAATGCAGTTGAAGCTAAATCATGTTAATGACAAGTATTTGAAGTTAAACTATTTGATTCGCATGGATTTGAAGCTAAGCCTTCTACTTGGCATTGATTTGAGGCTAAATCACGTGTCTCGCATGGATTTGAAGATAACTCGTTTGTTTCACATGCAGTTGAAGCTCAATCATGTATATCACAAGTATTTGATGCTATACCAATTGATTCGCAGGGATTTGAAACTAAGCCTCCTACTTCGCATTAATTTGAAGCTAAATCATGTGCTTCGCTTGGATTTGAAGCTAAGCCTACTACTTCGCATTGATTTGAAGCTAAATCATGTGATTCGCGTGGATATGAAGCTAACTCGTTTGTTTCGCATGCAGTTGAAGATAAATCAAGTATATCACAAGTATTTGAAGCTAAACCATTAGCTTGCATGGAGTCGAAGACAAGCCTTCTACTTCGCATGAATTTCAAGCAAAATCATGTGTTTCGTTTGGATTTGAAACAAACTCGATTGTTTCGGCTGCATTTGAACCTAAATCACGTATAACACAAGTATTTGAAGCTGAAGCAGTTGATTCGCATGGATTTGAAGCTAAATCATGTGTTTCGCTTGGATTTGAAGAGAACTCGTTTCTATCGGATGCAGTTGAAGCTAAATTATGAATATAACAAGTACTTGTATCTAAACCATGTGTTTCGCCCGAATTTGAAGCTAAACCATGTGTTCGCACGAATTTGAAGCTAAACCATGTGTTTCGCATGAATTTAATTCTAAATCATGTGCTTCGTTCTGATTTGAAGCTAACTCGTTTGTTTCGTATGCATTTGATGCTATTTCATTTATGTCGCAAGTATTTGAAGGTAACTCAATTCTTTCGCATGGGTTTGAAGCTTGCCTTCAACTTCGCATTGATTTGAAGAAAAACCACTTGTTTCGCATGGATTTAATGCTAAACCTTGTACTTCGCTTTGATTTGATGCAAAATCATTTGTTTCGCTTGAATTTGAAGCTAACACGTCTCTCTCACGCGCAGTTGGAGTTAAATCATGTATATCACGAGTATTTGAAGCTAAACCATTTTATTCGTATGGATTTGTTGCTAAATCTTCTACTTCGCATTGATTTGAACAAAATTATGTTTTTCGCATGGATTTGAAGCTAAGCCTTCTACTTCGCATTGATTTGAAGCAAGATCATGTGTTTCGCTTGGATTTGAATCTAACTCGTTTGTTTCGCCTGCATTTGAAGCTAAATCATGTATATCACGAGTATTTCAAGCTAAACAATTTGTTTCGGATGGATTTGAAGATAAGCCTTCTACTTCGCATTGATTTGAAGCTAAATCATGTGTATCGCATGGATTTGTAGCTAACTCGTTCGTTTCGCCTGCATTTGATGCTATATCACTTATATCGCAAGTATCTGAAGCTAAATCATTTGTTTCGCATGAATTTGAATCTAAACCCTGTGTTTCGCATGAATTTGAACCTAAATCTTGCCTTTCGCATGCATTTGAAGCTTAATCATGTGTTTTGCTTGGATTTGAAGCTAACTCGTTTGTTTCGCCTTCATTTGAATCTAAATCATGTATATCACGAGTATTTGAAGCTGAACCATTTGTTTCGCATGAATATTAAGCTAATTCATGTGTTTCGAATGAATTTGAAGCTAAATCATGTGTTTCGCCTGCATTTGAAGCTATGTCATGTATATCTCAAGTATTTGAATCTGAAACATCTTTTTGGCATGATTGTTAAGCCAATCCATGTGTTTCGAATGAATTTGAATTAAAATGATGTGTTTCGCATGGATTTCAAGCTAAACCTTCTACATCGCATTGATTTGAAGCTAAAACATGCTTATCGCACGGATTTTGAAGCTTACTCGTTTGTTTCGTCTGCATTTGAAGCTATATCACTTATATCCCAAGTGTTAGAAGCTAAAACATTTGTTTCGCATGGCTTTGAAGCTATAGCTTCTACATCGCTTTAATTTGAGGCTAAATCATGTGTTTTGCATGGATTTGATGCTAACTCGTTTGATTCCTCTGCATTTGAAGCTATTTCAGTTTTATTGCAAGTATCTGATGCTAAATCTTGTGTTTCGCTTGGATTTGAAGCTAAACCTTCTACATCGCATTGATTTGAAGCTAAATCATGTGTTGTGCATGGATTTTATACTAACTCGTCTGTTTCCCCTGCCTTTGATGCTATATCAGTTTCATCGCAAGTATCTGATGCTAAATCATTTGTTTCGCATGGATTTGAAGCTAAACCTTCTACATCGCATTGATTTGAAGCTAAATCATTGGTTTCGCATGGATTTGACGCAAAACCTTCTACATCGCATTGATTTGCAGCTAAATCATGTGTTTCGCACGAATTTGAAGCTAATAGATGTGTTTCGCATTAATTTTAAGCTAAATCATGTGTTACGTACGGAAATGAAGCTAACTGTTTTGTGTCGCCACCATTTGAAGCTATATAGCCTATATCCCAAGTGTTTGAAGCTCAATCATTTGTTTCGCATGGATTTGAAACTAAACCTTCTAAATCGCATTGATTTCAAGCTATATCATGTGTTTTCCTTGGATTTGAAGCTAACTCGTTTGTTTCGCCTTCATTTGAAGCTAAATGATGTATATCACGAGTATTTGAAGCTAAACCATTTGATTCGCATGGACTTGAAGATAAGCCTTCTACTTCGCATTGATTTGAAGTTACATCATGTGATTCGCGGGAATTTGAAGCTAACTCGTTTGTTTCGCATACAGTTGAAGCTAAATCATGTATATCACGAGTATTTGAAGCTGAACCATTTGTTTCGCATGAATATTAAGCTAATTCATGTGTTTCGAATGAATTTGAAGCTAAATCATGTGTTTCGCCTGCATTTGAAGCTATGTCATGTATATCTCAAGTATTTGAAGCTGAAACATCTTTTTGGCATGATTGTTAAGCCAATCCATGTGTTTCGAATGAATTTGAATTAAAATGATGTGTTTCGCATGGATATCAAGCTAAACCTTCTACATCGCATTGATTTGAAGCTAAAACATGCTTATCGCACGGATTTTGAAGCTTACTCGTTTGTTTCGTCTGCACTTGAAGCTATATCACTTATATCCCAAGTGTTAGAAGCTAAAACATTTGTTTCGCATGGATTTGAAGCTATAGCTTCTACATCGCTTTAATTTAAAGCTAAATCATGTGTTTTGCATGGATTTGATACTAATTCGTTTGATTCCTCTGCATTTGAAGCTATTTCAGTTTTATTGCAAGTATCTGATGCTAAATCTTGTGTTTCGCTTGGATTTGAAGCTAAACCTTCTACATCGCATTGATTTGAAGCTAAAACATGCCTATCGCACGGATTTTGAAGCTGACTCGTTTGTTTCGTCTGCATTTGAAGCTATATCACTTAAATCCCAAGTGTTAGAAGCTAAAACACTTGTTTCGCATGGATTTGAAGCTATAGCTTCTACATCGCTTTAATTTGAAGCTAAATCATGTGTTTTGCATGGATTTGATGCTAACTCGTTTGATTCCTCTGCATTTGAAGCTATTTCAGTTTTATCGCAAGTATCTGATGCTAAATCATGTGTTTCGCTTGGATTTGAAGCTAAACCTTCTACATCGCATTGATTTGAAGCTAAATCATGTGTTGTGCATGGATTTTATGCTAACTCGTCTGTTTCCCCTGCCTTTGATGCTATATCAGTTTCATCGCAAGTTTCTGATGCTAAATCATTTGTTTCGCATGGATTTGAAGCTAAACCTTCTACATCGCATTGATTTGAAGCTAAATCATTGGTTTCGCATGGATTTGAAGCTAAACCTTCGACATCGCATTGATTTGCTCTTAAATAATGTGTTTTGCACGGATTTGAAGCTAACTCGTATGTTTCCCTTGCATTTGAAGCTATATCACTTATATGACAATTATCTGATGCTAAATCATTAGTTTCGCATGGATTTGACGCAAAACCTTCTACATCGCATTGATTTGCAGCTAAATCATGTGTTTCGCACGAATTTGAAGCTAATAGATGTGTTTCGCATTAATTTTAAGCTAAATCATGTGTTACGTACGGAAATGAAGCTAACTGTTTTGTGTCGCCACCATTTGAAGCTATATAGCCTATATCCCAAGTGTTTGAAGCTCAATCATTTGTTTCGCATGGATTTGAAACTAAACCTTCTAAATCGCATTGATTTCAAGCTATATCATGTGTTTCGCATGGACTTGAAGCTAACTCTTTTGTTTCCCCTTCATTTTAAGCTATATCAATTATATCACAAGTATCTCATGCTTAATCATTTGTTTCGCATGGATTTGAAGCTAAACCTTCTACATCGCATGGACTTGAAGCTAACTCGTTTGTTTCGCATGCAGCTGAAGCTATATCATCTATATCCCAAGTGTTTGCAGCTCAATAATTTGTTTCGCATGGATTTGAAGCTAACTCGATCGTTTCGCCAGCATCTGATGCTATATTACTTATATCGCAAGTATCTGAAGCAAAATCATTTGTTTCGCATGAATTTGAATCTAAGCCCTGTGTTTCGTATGAATTTGAACCTAAATCATGCCTTTCGCATGCATTTGAAGCTTAATAATGTGTATCGAATAGATTTGAAGCTAACTCGGTCGTTTCGCCAGCATTTGATGCTATATCACTTATATCGCAAGTATCTGTAGCTAAATCATTTGTTTCGCATGAATTTGAATCTAAACCCTGTGTTTCGCATGAATTTGAACCTAAATCTTGCCTTTCGCATGCATTTGAAGCTTAATCATGTGTTTTGCTTGGATTTGAAGCTAACTCGTTTGTTTCGCCTTCATTTGAAGCTAAATGATGTATATCACGAGTATTTGAAGCTAAACCATTTGATTCGGATGGATTTGAAGATAAGCCTTCTACTTCGCATTGATTTGTAGCAAAATTATGTCTTTCGCATGGACTTGAAGATAAGCCTTCTACTTCGCATTGATTTGAAGCTAGATCGTGTTTTTCGCTTGGATTTTGAAGCTAACTCGTTTGTTTCGCCTGCATTTGAAGCTGAAACATGTATATGACAAGTATTTGAAGCTAAACCATCTACTTCTCATGGATTTGAAGCTAAGCCTTCAACTTCGCATTGATTTGAAGCTAAATCATATGTAACTCTTGGGTTTGAAACTACCTCGTATGTTTCGCCCGCATTTGAAGATATATCATTTATATCGCCAGCATTTCAAGATATATCATTTGTGTCGCATGGATTTGAAGCTAATCGTTCTAGTTCGCACTGATTTGAAGCTAAAACATGTGTTTCGCATGAATTTGAACCTAGATCTTGTCTTTCGCATGCATTTGAAGCTTAATCATGTGTTTTGCATGTATTTGAAGCAAACTCGTTTGTTTCATCTACATTTGAAGCTATATCGCTTATATCCCAAGTGTTTGAAGCTAAATCATTTGTTTCGCATGGATTTGAAGCTAAACCTTCTAAAGCGCATTTATTTGCAGCTAAATCATGTGATTCTCTTGGATTTGATACTATCTCGTTTGTTCCACCTGCATTTGAAGCTATGTCACTTATATCGCAAGTATCTGACGATAAATCATTGGTTTCGCATGGCTTTGAAGCAAAAATTCTACATCGCATAGATTTGAAGCTAAATCATGTGGTTCGCATGAATTTGAACCTAAATCTTGTCTTTCGCATGCATTTGAAGCTTAATCATGTATTTTGCTTGGATTTAAAGCTAACTCGTTTGTTTCGCCTGCATTTGAAGCTATATCAATTATGTCGCAAGTATTTGAAGCTAAATCATATGTTTCGCATGGATCTGAAAGTAAACCTTCTACATAGCATTGATTTGAAGCTTAAACATGTGTTTTGCATGGACTTGAAGCTAACTCGTTTGTTTCGCCTGCATTTGAAGCTATATCATTTATATCGCAAGTATCTGAACCTAAATCACTTGCTTCCCTTGGATTTGAAGCTAATCCTCCTACATCGCATTGATTTGAAGCTAAATCATGTGTTTCGCTTGGATTTGAAGCTAACTCGTTTGTTTCGTCTGCATTTGAAGCTATATCATTTATATCGCAAGCATCTGATGCTAAATCATTTGTTTCGCATGGCTTTGAATCAAAAATTCTACATCTCATAGATTTGAAGCTAGCTCGTTTGCTTCATCTGCATTTCAAGCTATATCACTTATATCGCAAGTATTTGAAGAAAAGTCGTGTGTTTTGCATGGATTTGAAGCTAACTCGTTAGTTGCGCCTGCATTTGAAGCTATATAAGTTATATCGCAAGTATATGAAGCTAAATCATTTGTTTCGCATTGATTTGAAGCTAAACATTCTACATCGCATTCATTTGCAGCTAAATCATGTGTTTCGCATGGATTTGAAGCTACCTCGTCAGTTTCGCCTGCATTTGAAGCTATATCACTTATATCCCAAGTGTTTGAAACTAAATCATTTGTTTCGCATGGATTTGAAGCTAAACCTTCTAAAGCGCATTTATTTGCAGCTAAATCATGTGATTCTCTTGGATTTGATACTACCTCGTTTGTTTCGCCTGCATTTGAAGCTATGTCACTTATATCGCAAGTATGTGACGCTAAATCATTGGTTTCGCATGGCTTTGAAGCAAAAATTCTACATCGCATAGATTTGAAGCTAGCTCGTTTGCTTCATCTGCATTTGAAGCTATATCACTTATATCGCAAGTATTTGACGCTGAATCATTTGTTTCGCATGGATTTGAAGCTAAACCTTCTACACCGCAATGATTTGCAGCTAAATCATGTGTTTCACATGGATTTGAAGCTAAACATTCTACACCGCATTGATTTGCAGATAAATCATGTGTTTCGCATGGATTTGAAGCTAACTCGTTCGTTTCGCCTGCATTAGATGCAATATCACTTATATCGCAAGTATCTGATGCTAAATCATTTGTTTCTCATGGATTCGAAGCTAAACCATCTAAAGCGCATTTATTTGCAGCTAAATCATGTGATTCTCTTGGATTTGATACTATCTCGTTTGTTTCGCCTGCATTTGAAACTATGTAACTTATATCGCAAGTATCTAACGCTAAATCATTGGTTTCGCATCGCTTTGAAGCAAAAATTCTACATCTCATAGATTTGAAGCTAGCTCGTTTGCTTCATCTGCATTTGAAGCTATATCACTTATATCGCATGTATTTGAAGAAAAATCATGTGTTTTGCATGGATTTGAAGCTAACTCGTTAGTTGCGCCTGCGTTTGAAGCTATATCACTTAGATGGAAAGTATCTGAAGCTAAATCATTTGTTTCGCATGGATTTGAAGCTAAACCTTCTACATCGCATTGATTTGAAGCTAAGTCATGTGTTTCGCATGGATTTGAAGATAACTCGTGTGTTTCGCTGGATTTGAAGCTTTCTCATTTATATCGCAAGTATTTGAAGCTAAACCATTTGTTTCGCATGAATTTGAAGATAAGCCTTCTACTTCACATTGTTTTGAAGCTACATCATGTGTTTCGCATGAATTTGGGGCTTAATCATGTGTTTTGCATGGACTTGAAGCCAACTCGTTTGTTTCGCCTGCATTTGAAGCTGTTTCATTTATACCGCAAGTATTTGAAAGTAAATCATTTTCTTTTACATGGATTTGAAGCCAAACCTTCTACTCCGCTCTGATTTGAAAACAAATCATGTGATTCGCATGGATTTGAATCTACCTCATTTGTTTCGCCTGCATTTGAATCTGTATTACTTATATCGCAAGTATTTGACGCTAAATCATATGAATCGCGCTGATTTCAAGCTAAACCTTCTATATCGCATTGATTTGCAGTAAATCATGTGTTTCGCATGGGCTTGAAGCTAATTCGTTTGTTTCGCATGCATTTGAAGCTATATCAGTTATATCGCAAGTATCTGAAGCTAAATTATTTGTTTCGCATGGATTTGAAACAAAGCCTTCTACTTCACATTGATTTGAAGCTAAATCATTTGTGTCGCATGGATTTGAAGCTAAACCTTCTACATTGCACTGATTTGAAGGTAAATCGTGGGTTTCGCTCGATATGAAGCTAACTCGCTTGTTTCGTTTGCATTTGAAGCTATATCACTTTTATCGCAAGTATCTGAAGGTAAATCATTTGTGTCGCATTGATTTGAAGTTAAACCTTCTACATCGCATTGATGTGAAGCTAAACCGTCTACATCGCAAGTATCTGAAGCTAAATCATTTGTTTCGCATGGATTTGAAGCTAAACCTTCTACATCTCATTGATTTGCAACTAAATCATGTGTTCCGCATGGATTTGAAGCTAACTCGTTTGATTCGTCTGCATTTGAAGCTATATCACTTGTATCGCAAGTGTTTGAAGCTAAATCAATTGCTTTGCATGGATTTGAATCTAAACCTTCTACATAGCATTGATTTGAATCTAAATGATGTGTTTCGCATGGATTTGAAGTTAAACCATCTGGATCGCATTGATTTGAAGCTAAATCATGTGTTTCGCTTGGATATGAAGCTAAACCTTCTACATCGCATGGATTTGAAGCTGAATCATGTTTTTCGCTTGGATTTGAATCTAGCTCGTTTGTTTCGCCTGCATTTGAAGCTATTTCCGCTATATCGCAGGTATTTGAAGGTAACCCATTTATTTCTCATGGATTTGAAGCTAAGCCTCCTACTTCGCATTGATTTGAAGCTAAATCATATGTTTCCCATGGGTTTGAAGCTCCCTCTTTTGTTTCGCCCGCATTTGAAGATATATCATTTATATCGCAAGCATTTCAAGATATGTCATTTGTGTCGCATGGATTTGAAGCTAATCGTTCTACTTCGCATTGATTTGAAGCTAAAACAAGTGTTTCGCACGAATTTGAACCTAGATCTTGTCATTCGCATGCTTTTGAAGCTTAATCATGTGTTTTGCATGTATTTGAAGCAAACTCGTTTGTTTCATCTACATTTGAAGCTATATCGCTTATATCCCAAGTGTTTGAAGCTAAATCATTTGTTTCGCATGGATTTGAAGCTAAACCTTCTAAAGCGCATTTATTTGCAGCTAAATCATGTGATTCTCTTGGATTTGATACTATCTCGTTTGTTCCACCTGCATTTGAAGCTATGTCACTTATATCGCAAGTATCTGACGATAAATCATTGGTTTCGCATGGCTTTGAAGCAAAAATTCTACATCGCATAGATTTGAAGCTAAATCATGTGGTTCGCATGAATTTGAACCTAAATCTTGTCTTTCGCATGCATTTGAAGCTTAATCATGTATTTTGCTTGGATTTAAAGCTAACTCGTTTGTTTCGCCTGCATTTGAAGCTATATCAATTATGTCGCAAGTATTTGAATCTAAATCATATGTTTCGCATGGATCTGAAACTAAACCTTCTACATAGCATTGATTTGAAGCTTAAACATGTGTTTTGCATGGACTTGAAGCTAACTCGTTTGTTTCGCCTGCATTTGAAGCTATATCATTTATATCGCAAGTATCTGAACCTAAATCAATTGCATCGCTTGGATTTGAAGCTAATCCTCCTACATGGCATTGATTTGAAGCCAAATCATTTGTGTCGCATGGATTTGAAGCTAAACCTTCTACATCGCATTGATTTGAAGCTAAGTCATGTGTTTCGCATGGATTTGAAGATAACTCGTGTGTTTCGCTGGATTTGAAGCTTTCTCATTTATATCGCAAGTATTTGAAGCTAAACCATTTGTTTCGCATGAATTTGAAGATAAGCCTTCTACTTCACATTGTTTTGAAGCTACATCATGTGTTTCGCATGAATTTGGGGCTTAATCATGTGTTTTGCATGGACTTGAAGCCAACTCGTTTGTTTCGCCTGCATTTGAAGCTGTTTCATTTATACCGCAAGTATTTGAAAGTAAATCATTTTCTTTTGCATGGATTTGAAGCCAAACCTTCTACTCCGCTCTGATTTGAAAACAAATCATGTGATTCGCATGGATTTGAATCTACCTCATTTGTTTCGCCTGCATTTGAATCTGTATTACTTATATCGCAAGTATTTGACGCTAAATCATATGAATCGCGCTGATTTCAAGCTAAACCTTCTATATCGCATTGATTTGCAGTAAATCATGTGTTTCGCATGGGCTTGAAGCTAATTCGTTTGTTTCGCATGCATTTGAAGCTATATCAGTTATATCGCAAGTATCTGAAGCTAAATTATTTGTTTCGCATGGATTTGAAGCTACACCTTCTACATCGCATTGATTTGAACCTAAATCATTTGTTTCGCATGGATTCGAAGCTAAACCATCTACTTCGCATTGATTTGAACCTAAATCATTTGTTTCGAATGGATTTGAAACAAAGCCTTCTACTTCACATTGATTTGAAGCTAAATCATGTGTTCGCATGGATTTGCAGCTAACTCGTTCGTCTCGCCTGCATTTGATGCCATATCACTTATATCGCTAGTATCTGAAGCTAAATCATTTGTTTCGCATGGATTTGAAGCTAACTCGTTTGATTCGTCTGCATTTGAAGCTATATCACTTATATCGCAAGTATTTGCAGCTAAAACATTTGTTACGCATGGATTTGGAGCTAAGCTTTCTACTTCGTATCGATTTGAAGCTAAATGATGTGTATCGCATGGATGTTGAAGCTAACTAGTTTGATTCGTTTGCATTTGAAGCTATATCACTTATATCGCAAGTATCTGATGCTAAATCATTTGTTTCTCATGGATTTGAAGCTAAACCTTCTACATTGCACTGATTTGAAGGTAAATCGTGTGTTTCGCTCGATATGAAGCTAACTCGCTTGTTTCGTTTGCATTTGAAGCTATATCACTTTTATCGCAAGTATCTGAAGGTAAATCATTTGTGTCGCATTGATTTGAAGTTAAACCTTCTACATCGCATTGATGTGAAGCTAAACCGTCTACATCGCAAGTATCTGAAGCTAAATCATTTGTTTCGCATGGATTTGAAGCTAAACCTTCTACATCGCATTGATTTGCAACTAAATCATGTGTTCCGCATGGATTTGAAGCTAACTCGTTTGATTCGTCTGCATTTGAAGCTATATCACTTTTATCGCAAGTATGTGAACCTAAATCATTTGTTTCGCACGAATTTGAATCTATTCCATGTGTTTCGCATGAATTTGAACCTAAATCTAGTCTTTCGCATGCATTTGAAGCTTAATCATGTATTTTGCTTGGATTTAAAGCTAACTCGTTTGTTTCGCCTGCATTTGAAGCTATATCATTTTTATCGCAAGTATCTGAACCTAAATCACTTGCTTCCCTTGGATTTGAAGCTAATCCTCCTACATCGCATTGATTTGAAGCTAAATCATGTGTTTCGCTTGGATTTGAAGCTAACTCGTTTGTTTCGTCTGCATTTGAAGCTATATCATTTATATCGCAAGCATCTGATGCTAAATCATTTGTTTCGCATGGCTTTGAATCAAAAATTCTACATCTCATAGATTTGAAGCTAGCTCGTTTGCTTCATCTGCATTTCAAGCTATATCACTTATATCGCAAGTATTTGAAGAAAAGTCGTGTGTTTTGCATGGATTTGAAGCTAACTCGTTAGTTGCGCCTGCATTTGAAGCTATATAAGTTATATCGCAAGTATATGAAGCTAAATCATTTGTTTCGCATTGATTTGAAGCTAAACATTCTACATCGCATTCATTTGCAGCTAAATCATGTGTTTCGCATGGATTTGAAGCTACCTCGTCAGTTTCGCCTGCATTTGAAGCTATATCACTTATATCCCAAGTGTTTGAAACTAAATCATTTGTTTCGCATGGATTTGAAGCTAAACCTTCTAAAGCGCATTTATTTGCAGCTAAATCATGTGATTCTCTTGGATTTGATACTACCTCGTTTGTTTCGCCTGCATTTGAAGCTATGTCACTTATATCGCAAGTATGTGACGCTAAATCATTGGTTTCGCATGGCTTTGAAGCAAAAATTCTACATCGCATAGATTTGAAGCTAGCTCGTTTGCTTCATCTGCATTTGAAGCTATATCACGTATATCGCAAGTATTTGAAGCTAAATCATTGTTTTCGCATGGTTTTGAAGCTAAACGTTCTACATAGCATTGATTTGAACCTAAATCAAGTGATTCGCTTGGATCTGAAGCTAACTCGTTTGTCTCGCATGCAGTTGAAGCTACATCATTTATATCGCAAGTATCTGAACCTAAATCATTTGTTTCGCATGGATTTGAAGCTAAACCTTCTACATCGCATTGATTTTAAGCTAAATCATGTGTTTCGCTTGGATTTGAAGCTAACTCGTTTGTTTCGCCAGCATTTGAAGCTATATCACTTATATCCCAAGTGTTTGAAACTAAATCATTTGTTTCGCATGGATTTGAAGCTAACTCGTTTGTTTCTCCAGCTTTTGAAGCTATATCACATAAATCGCACGTATCTGATGCTAAGTCATTTGTGTCGCATGGATTTGAAACTAAACCTTCTACATCGCATTGATTTGCAGCTAAATCATGTGTTTCGCGTGGATTTGAAGCTAACTCGTTTGTTTCGCAGGCAGTTGAAGCTATATCACTTATATCACAAGTATTTGAAGCTAAACCGTTTGTTTCGCACGGATTCGAAGATAAACCTTTTACTTCGCATTGATTTGAAGATACATCATGTGTTTCGCATGGATTTGAAGCTAACTCGTTTGTTTCGCAGGCAGTTGAAGCTATATCACTTATATCACAAGTATTTGAAGCTAAACCGTTTGTTTCGCATGGATTCGAAGATAAACCTTTTACTTCGCATTGATTTGAAGATAAATCATGTGTTTCGCATGGATTTGAAGCTAACTCGTTTGTTTCGCCAGCATTTGAAGCAAAATCATGTATATCACAAGTATTTGAAGCTGAACCATTTGTTTGGCATCAATATTAAGCTAAACCATGTGTTGCGAATGAATTTGAAGCTAAATCATGTGTTTGGCATTGATTTGAAGATAACTCGTTTGATTCGCCTGCATTTGGAGCTAAGTCATGTATATCACAAGTATTTGAAGCTATACAATTTGTTACGCATGGATTCGAAGATGAGCCTTCTACTTCGCATTGATTTTTAAGAGAAGTCATGTGTTACGTTTGGATTTGAAGCTAACTCGATTATTTCGCCTCCATTTGAAGCTAAATCATGCATATCACAAGTATATGATGCTAAACCATTTGTTTCGCATGTATTCGAATATAAGTCTTCTACTTCGCGTTGACTTGAAGCTAAATCATGTGTTTCGCATGGATTTGAAGATAACTCGTTCGTTTCGACTGCATTTGAAGCTGTATCATGTATATCATATGTATTTGGACCTGAACCATATGTTTCGCGTGAATATTAAGCTAAGTCATGTGTTTCGAATGAATTTTAAGCTAAATCATGTGTTTCGCATCGATTTGAAACGAACTTGTTTGTTTCGCATGCAGTTGAACCTAAATCATGTATACCATAAGTATTTGAAGCTAAACCATTTGCTTCGCATGGATTTGAAGATATGTCTTCTACTTCGCATTGATTTGAACTAAATCATGTGTTTCGCATGGATTTGAAGCTAACTCATTAGTTTCGCATGCAGTTGAAACTATATCACTTATATCACAAGTATTTGAAGCTAAACCATTTGTTTCACATGGATTTGAAGATAAGCCGTCTACTTCGCATTGATTTGAAGCTGAATCATGTGTTTCGCATGAGTTTGAAGCTAAATCATGTGTTTCGCTTGTATTTCAAGCTAACTCGTTTGTTTCGCGAGCATTTGATGCTGAATCATGTATATCACAATTATTTGAAGCTAAACCATTTGATTCGCATGGATTTGTAGCTAATTCTTCTACATCGCATTGATTTGAAGCTAAATCATGTATTTCGCTTGGATTTGAAGCTAACACGCCTCTTTCACATGCTGTTGAAGCTAAATCATGTATACCACGAGTATTTGAAGCTGAACCATTTGTTTCGCATGAATATTAAGCTTAACCATGTGTTTCGCATGAGTTTGAAGCTAAATCATGTGTTTCGCTTGGTTATGAAGCTAACTCGTTCGTTTCGCCTGCATTTGAAGCTGTATCATGTATATCATATGTATTTGGACAAGAACCATATGTTTCGCGTGAATATTAAGCTAAATCATGTTTTTCGAATGAATTTTAAGCTAAATCATGTGTTTCGCATCGATTTGAAACGAAATTGTTTGGTTCGCATGCAGTTGAACCTAAATCATGTATACCATAAGTATCTGAAGCTAAACCATTTTCTTCGCATGGATTCGAAGATATGTCTTCTACTTCGCATTGATTTGAACTAAATCATGTGTTTCGCATGGATTTGAAGCTAACTCGTTAGTTTCGCATGCAGTTGAAACTATATCACTTATATCACAAGTATTTGAAGCTAAACCATTTGTTTCGCATGTATTTGAAGATAAGCCTTCTATTTCGCATGAATTTGAAGCTAAATCTTGTGTTTAGTTTGGATTTGAAACTAACTCGATTGTTTCGGCTGCATTTAAAGCTAAGTCATGTATAACACAAGAATTTGAAGCTAAAGCATTTGATTCGCATGGATTTGAAGCTAAGCCTTCTCCTTCGCATTGATTTGAAGTTAAATCATGTGTTTCCCTTGGGTGAGAAGCTAAATCTTTTGTCTCGCATGCAGCTGATGCTAAATCATGTATATCACACGTATTTGTTGCTATACCAATTGATTTGCAGGGATTTGAAACTAAGCCTCCTACTTCGCATTAATTTGAAGCTAAATCATTTGTTTCGCAAGTATCTGAAGCTAAATCATGTGTTTTGCATGGATTTGAAGTTAACTCGTTTGTTTCGCCAGAATTTGAAGCTAAATCATTTATATCACAACTATTTGAAGCTCAACCATTTTTTTCGCATGAATATTAAGCTAATCCAAGTGTTTCGAATGAATTTGAAGCACAATCATGTGTTTCGCATGGATTTGAAGCAAACTCGTTTGTTTCGCCTGTATTTGAAGCTAAATCATGTATATCACAAGTATTTGAAGCTAAACCATTTGTTTCGCATGGATTTGAAGCTAAATCATGTGTTTCGCTTGGATTTGAAGCTACTCGTACGTTTCGCATGGAGTTGAAACTAAATCATGTATATGACAAGTATTTGAAGCTGAACCAATTGTTCCGCATGTATATTAATCTAAACCATGTGTTTCGTATGAATAATAATCTAAACCATGTGATTCGCATCAATTTAAAGCTAAATCATGTGTTTCGCATGGTTTTGAAGCTAACTCGTTTGTTTTGAATCCAGTTGAAGCTAAATCATGTATATCTCAAGTATTTGAAGTTGAAACATCTTTTTGGCATGATTATTAAGCTAATCCATGTGTTTCGAATGAATTTGAATTAAAATGATGTGTTTCGCATGGATTTCAAGCTAAACCTTCTACATCGCATTGATTTGAAGCTAAAACATGCTTATCGCACGGATTTTGAAGCTTACTCGTTTGTTTCGTCTGCATTTGAAGCTATATCACTTATATCCCAAGTGTTAGAAGCTAAAACATTTGTTTCGCATGGCTTTGAAGCTATAGCTTCTACATCGCTTTAATTTGAGGCTAAATCATGTGTTTTGCATGGATTTGATGCTAACTCGTTTGATTCCTCTGCATTTGAAGCTATTTCAGTTTTATTGCAAGTATCTGATGCTAAATCTTGTGTTTCGCTTGGATTTGAAGCTAAACCTTCTACATCGCATTGATTTGAAGCTAAATCATGTGTTGTGCATGGATTTTATACTAACTCGTCTGTTTCCCCTGCCTTTGATGCTATATCAGTTTCATCGCAAGTATCTGATGCTAAATCATTTGTTTCGCATGGATTTGAAGCTAAACCTTCTACATCGCATTGATTTGAAGCTAAATCATTGGTTTCGCATGGATTTGAAGCTAAACCTTCGACATCGCATTGATTTGCTCTTAAATAATGTGTTTTGCACGGATTTGAAGCAAACTCGTATGTTTCCCTTGCATTTGAAGCTATATCACTTATATGACAATTATCAGATGCTAAATCATTAGTTTCGCATGGATTTGACGCAAAACTTTCTACATCGCATTGATTTGCAGCTAAATCATGTGTTTCGCACGAATTTGAAGCTAATAGATGTGTTTCGCATTAATTTTAAGCTAAATCATGTGTTACGTACGGAAATGAAGCTAACTGTTTTGTGTCGCCACCATTTGAAGCTATATAGCCTATATCCCAAGTGTTTGAAGCTCAATTATTTGTTTCGCATGGATTTGAAACTAAACCTTCTAAATCGCATTGATTTCAAGCTATATCATGTGTTTTCCTTGGATTTGAAGCTAACTCGTTTGTTTCGCCTTCATTTGAAGCTAAATGATGTATATCACGAGTATTTGAAGCTAAACCATTTGATTCGCATGGACTTGAAGATAAGCCTTCTACTTCGCATTGATTTGAAGTTACATCATGTGATTCGCGGGAATTTGAAGCTAACTCGTTTGTTTCGCATACAGTTGAAGCTAAATCATGTATATCACGAGTATTTGAAGCTGAACCATTTGTTTCGCATGAATATTAAGCTAATTCATGTGTTTCGAATGAATTTGAAGCTAAATCATGTGTTTCGCCTGCATTTGAAGCTATGTCATGTATATCTCAAGTATTTGAAGCTGAAACATCTTTTTGGCATGATTGTTAAGCCAATCCATGTGTTTCGAATGAATTTGAATTAAAATGATGTGTTTCGCATGGATTTCAAGCTAAACCTTCTACATCGCATTGATTTGAAGCTAAAACATGCTTATCGCACGGATTTTGAAGCTTACTCGTTTGTTTCGTCTGCACTTGAAGCTATATCACTTATATCCCAAGTGTTAGAAGCTAAAACATTTGTTTCGCATGGATTTGAAGCTATAGCTTCTACATCGCTTTAATTTGAAGCTAAATCATGTGTTTTGCATGGATTTGATACTAATTCGTTTGATTCCTCTGCATTTGAAGCTATTTCAGTTTTATTGCAAGTATCTGATGCTAAATCTTGTGTTTCGCTTGGATTTGAAGCTAAACCTTCTACATCGCATTGATTTGAAGCTAAAACATGCTTATCGCACGGATTTTGAAGCTAACTCGTTTGTTTCGTCTGCATTTGAAGCTATATCACTTATATCCCAAGTGTTAGAAGCTAAAACACTTGTTTCGCATGGATTTGAAGCTATAGCTTCTACATCGCTTTAATTTGAAGCTAAATCATGTGTTTTGCATGGATTTGATGCTAACTCGTTTGATTCCTCTGCATTTGAAGCTATTTCAGTTTTATCGCAAGTATCTGATGCTAAATCATGTGTTTCGCTTGGATTTGAAGCTAAACCTTCTACATCGCATTGATTTGAAGCTAAATCATGTGTTGTGCATGGATTTTATGCTAACTCGTCTGTTTCCCCTGCCTTTGATGCTATATCAGTTTCATCGCAAGTTTCTGATGCTAAATCATTTGTTTCGCATGGATTTGAAGCTAAACCTTCTACATCGCATTGATTTGAAGCTAAATCATTGGTTTCGCATGGATTTGAAGCTAAACCTTCGACATCGCATTGATTTGCTCTTAAATAATGTGTTTTGCACGGATTTGAAGCTAACTCGTATGTTTCCCTTGCATTTGAAGCTATATCACTTATATGACAATTATCTGATGCTAAATCATTAGTTTCGCATGGATTTGACGCAAAACCTTCTACATCGCATTGATTTGCAGCTAAATCATGTGTTTCGCACGAATTTGAAGCTAATAGATGTGTTTCGCATTAATTTTAAGCTAAATCATGTGTTACGTACGGAAATGAAGCTAACTGTTTTGTGTCGCCACCATTTGAAGCTATATAGCCTATATCCCAAGTGTTTGAAGCTCAATCATTTGTTTCGCATGGATTTGAAACTAAACCTTCTAAATCGCATTGATTTCAAGCTATATCATGTGTTTCGCATGGACTTGAAGCTAACTCTTTTGTTTCCCCTTCATTTTAAGCTATATCAATTATATCACAAGTATCTCATGCTTAATCATTTGTTTCGCATGGATTTGAAGCTAAACCTTCTACATCGCATGGACTTGAAGCTAACTCGTTTGTTTCGCATGCAGCTGAAGCTATATCATCTATATCCCAAGTGTTTGCAGCTCAATAATTTGTTTCGCATGGATTTGAAGCTAACTCGATCGTTTCGCCAGCATTTGATGCTATATTACTTATATCGCAAGTATCTGAAGCAAAATCATTTGTTTCGCATGAATTTGAATCTAAGCCCTGTGTTTCGTATGAATTTGAACCTAAATCTTGCCTTTCGCATGCATTTGAAGCTTAATAATGTGTATCGAATAGATTTGAAGCTAACTCGGTCGTTTCGCCAGCATTTGATGCTATATCACTTATATCGCAAGTATCTGTAGCTAAATCATTTGTTTCGCATGAATTTGAATCTAAACCCTGTGTTTCGCATGAATTTGAACCTAAATCTTGCCTTTCGCATGCATTTGAAGCTTAATCATGTGTTTTGCATGTATTTGAAGCTAACTCGTTTGTTTCGCCTTCATTTGAAGCTAAATGATGTATATCACGAGTATTTGAAGCTAAACCATTTGATTCGGATGGATTTGAAGATAAGCCTTCTACTTCGCATTGATTTGTAGCAAAATTATGTCTTTCGCATGGACTTGAAGATAAGCCTTCTACTTCGCATTGATTTGAAGCTAGATCGTGTTTTTCGCTTGGATTTTGAAGCTAACTCGTTTGTTTCGCCTGCATTTGAAGCTGAAACATGTATATGACAAGTATTTGAAGCTAAACCATTTGATTCGTATGGATTTGTAGCTAAATCTTCTACTTCGCATTGATTTGAACAAAATTATGTCTTTCGCATGGACTTGAAGCTAAGCCTTCTACTTCGCATTGATTTGAAGCTAAATCAAGTGTATCGCATGGATTTGAAGCAAACTCGTTTGTTTCGCCTGCATTTGAAGCTGAATCATTTATATCACAAGTATTTGAAGCTAAACCATTTGATTCGTATGGATTTGTAGCTAAATCTTCTACTTCGCATTGATTTGAACAAAATTTTGTCTTTTGCATGGACTTGAAGCTAAGCCTTCTACTTCGCATTCATTTGAAGCTACATAATGTGTTTCGCTTGGATTTAAAGCTAACTCGTTTGTTTCGTCTGCATTTGAAGCTATGTCATTCATATCCCAAGTATTTGAAGCTAAATCATTTGTTTCGCATGGATTTGAAGCTAAAACTTCTACATCGCACTGATTTGAAGCTACATCATGTGTTTCGCTTGAATATGAAGCTAACTCGTTTGTTTAGTCTGCAATTTCAAACTACATCACTTATATCGCAAGTATCTGTAGCTAGATCATTTGCGTCGCATGGATTTGAAGCTAAACCTTCTACATAGCATTGATTTGAAGCTTAAGCATGTGTTTTGCATGGATTTGATGCTAACTCGTTTGCTTCCACTCCATTTGAAGCTGTTTCAGTTATATCGCAAGTATCTGATGCTAAATCATTTGTTTCGCATGGAATTAAAGCTAAACCTTCCACATCGCATTGATTTGAAGCTTAATCATGTGTTTCGCAAGGATATGAAGCTAACTCGTTTGTTTCGTCTGCATTTGAAGCTATATCACTTATATCGCAAGTATCTGAAGCTAAATCATTTGTGTCGCATGGATTTGAAGCTAAACCTTCTACATCGCATTGATTTGCAGCAAAATCATGTGTTTCGCATGGATTTGAAACTAACTCGGTTGTTTCGTCAGCATTTGAAGCTATATCACTTATATCGCAAATATCTCAAGCTAAATCATTTGTGTCGAGTGGATTTGAAGCTAAACCTTCTACATCGCAATGATTTGGAGCTAAATCATGTGTTTCGCTTGAATTTGGAGCTAAACCTTCTACATCGTATTGATTTGCAGCTAAATCATGTGTTTCGCATGGATTTGAAGTTAACTCGTTTGTTTCGCCTGCAGTTGAAGCTATATCACCTATATCCGAAGTGTTTGAAGCTCAATCAATTGTTCCGCTTTGATTTGAAGCTAAGCCTTCTACTTCGCATTGATTTGAAGCTAAATCAAGTGGAACGCATGGATTTTGAAGCTAACTCGATTGATTCGTATGCATTTGATGCTATATCACTTATATCGCAAGTATTTGAGCTAAATCATTTGTGTCGCATGGATTTGAAGCTAAGGCTTCTACTTCTCATCTATTTGAAGCTAAATGATGTGTATCGCATGAATTTTGACGCTAACTGGTTTGATTCGACTGTATTTGAAACTATATCACTTATATACCAATTGTTTGAAGCTGAATCATTTGTTTCGCAAGGATTTGAAACAAAGCCTTCTACATCGCAATGATTTGAAGCTAAATCATGTGTTTCGCTTGGATTTGAAGCTAAACCTTCTACATCGCATTGATTTAGAGCCAAGTCATCTGTTTTGCAAGGATTTAAAGCTAACTCGTTTGTTTCGTCTGCATTTGAAGCTATGTCACTCATATCCCAAGTATTTGAAGCTAAATCATTTGTTTCGCATGGATTTGAAGCTAAAACTTCTACATCGCACTGATTTGAAGCTACATCATGTGTTTCGCTTGGATATGAAGCTAACTCGTTTGTTTAGTCTGCATTTCAAGCTACATCACTTATATCGCAAGTATCTGTATCTAGATCATTTGCGTCGCATGGATTTGAAGCTAAACCTTCTACATAGCATTGATTTGAAGCTTAAGCATGTGTTTTGCATGGATTTGATGCTATCTCGTTTGCTTCCACTCCATTTGAAGCTGTTTCAGTTATATCGCAAGTATCTGATGCTAAATCATTTGTTTCGCATGGAATTAAAGCTAAACCTTCCACATCGCATTGATTTGAAGCTTAATCATGTGTTTCGCAAGGATATGAAGCTAACTCGTTTGTTTCGTCTGCATTTGAAGCTATATCACTTATATCGCAAGTATCTGAAGCTAAATCATTTGTGTCGCATGGATTTGAAGCTAAACCTTCTACATCGCATTGATTTGCAGCAAAATCATGTGTTTCGCATGGATTTGAAACTAACTCGGTTGTTTCGTCAGCATTTGAAGCTATATCACTTATATCGCAAGTATTTGAGCTAAATCATTTGTGTCGCATGGATTTGAAGCTAAGGCTTCTACTTCTCATCTATTTGAAGCTAAATGATGTGTATCGCATGAATTTTGACGCTAACTGGTTTGATTCGACTGTATTTGAAACTATATCACTTATATACCAATTGTTTGAAGCTGAATCATTTGTTTCGCAAGGATTTGAAACAAAGCCTTCTACATCGCAATGATTTGAAGCTAAATCATGTGTTTCGCTTGGATTTGAAGCTAAACCTTCTACATCGCATTGATTTAGAGCCAAGTCATCTGTTTTGCAAGGATTTAAAGCTAACTCGTTTGTTTCGTCTGCATTTGAAGCTATGTCACTCATATCCCAAGTATTTGAAGCTAAATCATTTGTTTCGCATGGATTTGAAGCTAAAACTTCTACATCGCACTGATTTGAAGCTACATCATGTGTTTCGCTTGGATATGAAGCTAACTCGTTTGTTTAGTCTGCATTTCAAGCTACATCACTTATATCGCAAGTATCTGTAGCTAGATCATTTGCGTCGCATGGATTTGAAGCTAAACCTTCTACATAGCATTGATTTGAAGCTTAAGCATGTGTTTTGCATGGATTTGAAACTAACTCGGTTGTTTCGTCAGCATTTGAAGCTATATCACTTATATCGCAAGTATCTCAAGCTAAATCATTTGTGTCGAATGGATTTGAAGCTAAACCTGCTACATAGCATTGATTTGAAGCTTAATCATGTGTTTTGCATGGATTTGAAGCTAACTCGTTTGTTTCGTCTGCATTTGAAGCTATATCACGTATATCCCAAGTGCTTGAAGCTAAATCATTTGTGTCGCATGGATTTGAAGCTAAACCTTCTACATCGCATTGATTTGCAGCAAAATCATGTGTTTCGCATGGATTTGAAACTAACTCGGTTGTTTCGTCAGCATTTGAAGCTATATCACTTATATCGCAAGTATCTCAAGCTAAATCATTTGTGTCGAATGGATTTGAAGCTAAACCTTCTACATCGCAATGATTTGGAGCTAAATCATGTGTTTCGCTTGGATTTGAAGCTAAGCCTTCTACTTCGCATTGATTTGAAGCTACATCATGTGTTTCGCTTGGATTTGAAAATAAATGGTTTGTTTCGCATGCAGTTGAAGCTAAATCATGTATGTCACAAGTATTCGAAGCGAAACCATTTGTTTCGCATGGATTTGAAGCTAACTCGTCCATTTCGCCTGCATTTGAAGCTATATCACCTATATCGCAAGGATTTGAAGCTAAATCATTTGTTTCGGATGGATTTGAAACTAAGCCTTCTACATCGCATTGATTTGAAGCTTAATCATGTGTATCGCATGGATTTTGAACCTAAACCTTCTACATCGCATTGATTTGCTGCGAAACCATGTGTTTCCCATGGATTTGAAACTATCTCTCTTGTTGCGCATGCTGATGAACCTAAATAACGTATATCACAAGTATTTGTAGCTAAAGCATTTGTTCCGTATGGATTTGAAGCTATTCCTTCTACTTGGAATTGATTTGTAGTTACATCATTTGTTTCGCATGGATTTGAAGCTAACTCGTTTGTTTCGCATGCAGTTGCAGATATATCACCTATATCACAAGTGTTTGAAGCTCAATCATTTGTTTCGCATAGATATGAAGCTAAACCTTGTACATCGCATTGATTTGATGCTAAACATTGTGTACCGCATGGATTTGAAGCTAAACCTTCTACATCGCACTGATTTGCAGCTAAATCATGAGTTTCGCATGGATTTGAAGCTAACTCGTTCGTTTCGCCTGCATTTGATGCTATATCACTCATATAGCAAGTATCTGATGCTAAATCATTTGTTTCGCATGGATTTGAAGATAACTCGTTTGTTTCCCCTGCATTTGAATCCATATCACTTTTACCGCAAGTATCTGAAGCTAAACCATTTGCGTCGCATTGATTTGAAGTTAAATTATTTGTTACGCATGGATTTGAAGCTAAACCTTCTACATCGCATTGATTTGAAGCTAAATCATTTGTTTCGCATGGATTTGAAGCGTACTCGTCTTTTTCGTCTGCATTTGAAGCTATATCACTTATATCCCGAGTGTTTGAAGCTAAATCAGTTGTTTCGCATGGTTTCGAAGCTTAACCTTCTACATCGCATTGATTTGAAGCTAAATCAAGTGTTTCGCTTGTATATGAAGCTAACTCGTTTGTTTCGCCTGCAGTTGAATCTATATCACTTATGTCGCAAGTATTTGAAGCTACATCAATTGTTCCGCATGGATTAGAAGCTAAGTCTTCTACTCCGCATTGATTTGAAGCTAAATCGTTTGTTTCGCATGGATTTGGAAGAAACTCGTTTGTTTCGTTTGCATTTGAAGCTACGTCACTTATATCGCAAGTATCTGAAGCGAAATCATTTGTGTCGCATGCATTTGAAGTTAAACTTGCCACACAACATTGATTTGAAGCTTAATCATGTGTTTTGCATGGTATTGAGGCTAACTCGTTTGTTTCCCCTGCATTTGAAGCTATATCACTTATATCGCAAGTATCTGAAGCTAAATCATTTGTTTCGCATGGATTTGAAGCTTAAATCTTCTACATCGCATTGATTTGCAGCTAAATCATGTGTTTCGCAAGGATTTGAAGCTAACTCGTTTGATTCGTCTGCACTTGAAGGCATATCACTTATATCCCAAGTGTTTGAAGCTAAATCATTTGTTTCGCATGGGTTTGGAGCTAAACCTTCTACATCGTATTGATTTGACGATAAATCATGTGTTTCGCTTGGATATGAAGCTAACTCGTTTGTTTCGTCTGCATTTGAAACTATATAATTTATATCGCAATGATTTGAAGCCAAATCATTTGTGTCGCATGGATTTGAAACTAAACCTTCTACTTCGCATTGATTTGCAGCTAAATCCTGTTTTTCGCATGGATTTGAAGCGTACTCGTCTTTTTCGTCTGCATTTGAAGCTATATCACTAATATCCCGAGTGTTTGAAGCTAAATCAGTTGTTTCGCATGGTTTCGAAGCTAAACCGTCTACATCGCATTGATTTGAAGCTAAATCAAGTGTTTCGCTTGTATATGAAGCTAACTCGTTTGTTTCGCCTGCAGTTGAATCTATATCACTTACGTCGCAAGTATTTGAAGCTACATCATTTTTTCCGCATGGATTAGAAGCTAAGTCTTCTACTCCGCATTGATTTGAAGCTAAATCGTTTGTTTCGCATGGATTTGGAGGAAACTCGTTTGTTTCGTCTGCATTTGAAGCTATGTCACTTATATCGCAAGTATCTGAAGAGAAATCATTTGTGTCGCATGCATTTGAAGCTAAACTTGCCACACAGCATTGATTTGAAGCTTAATCATGTGTTTTGCATGGTATTGAGGCTAACTCGTTTGTTTCCCCTGCATTTGAAGCTATATCACTTATATCGCAAGTATCTGAAGCTAAATCATTTGTTTCGCATGGATTTGAAGCTAAACCTACTACATCGCATTGATTTGACGATAAATCATGTGTTTCGCTTGGATATGAAGCTAACTCGTTTGTTTCGTCTGCATTTGAAACTATATAATTTATATCGCAAGTATCTGAAGCTAAATCGTTTGTGTCGCATTGATTTTGAGCTATCTCGTTTGTTTCGTCTGCATTTGAAGCTATATCACTTATATCGCAAGTATCTGAAGCTAAATCATTGGTTTCGCATGGATATGATGCTAAACCTTCTACATCGCATTGATTTGAAGCTAAATCATGTGTTTCGCATGGAGTTGTAGCTAAACCTTCTACATCGCCTTGATTTGCTTCTAAATCATTTGTTTCGCACGGATTTGAAGCTAACTCGTTTGTTGCGCATGCAGATGGATCCAAATAACGTATATCCTAAGCATTTGTAGCTAAACCATCTGTTTCGTATGGATTTCAAGCTAATCCTTCTACTTCGAATTGATTTGTAGCTAAATCATGTGTATCGCATGGATTTTGAAGCTAATTCTTTTGTGTTCCCTACATTTGAAGCTATATCACTTATATCGCAAGTATCTGAACCTAAATCATTTGTTTCGCATGGACGTGACGCTAAACCTTCTAAATCGCATTGATTTGCAGCAAAATCATGTGTTACGCTTGGATTTGAAGCTAACTCGTTTGTTTCCCTTGCATTTGAAGCTGTATCACTTATATCGCAATTATCTGATGCTAAATCATTAGTTTCGCATAGATTTGAAGCAAAACCTTCTACATCGCATTGATTTGCAGCTAAATCATGTGTTTCGCTTGGATTTGAAGCTAACTCGTTTGTTTCGCAAGCAGATGAAGCTATATCACATATATCGCAATTATCTGAAGCTAAATCATTGGTTTCGCATGGATTTGAAGCTAAACCTTCGACATCGCATTGATTTGGTGTTAAATCATGTGTTTTGCATGGATTTTGAAGCGAACTCGTTTGATTCGTCTGCATTCGAAGCAATATCACTTATATCGCAAGTATCTGATGCTAAATCATTTGTTTCGCATGGAATTAAAGCTAAACCTTCCACATCGCATTGATTTGAAGCTTAATCATGTGTTTCGCAAGGATATGAAGCTAACTCGTTTGTTTCGTCTGCATTTGAAGCTATATCACTTATATCGCAAGTATCTGAAGCTAAATCATTTGTGTCGCATGGATTTGAAGCTAAACCTTCTACATCGCATTGATTTGCAGCAAAATCATGTGTTTCGCATGGATTTGAAACTAACTCGGTTGTTTCGTCAGCATTTGAAGCTATATCACTTATATCGCAAATATCTCAAGCTAAATCATTTGTGTCGAATGGATTTGAAGCTAAACCTTCTACATCGCAATGATTTGGAGCTAAATCATGTGTTTCGCTTGAATTTGGAGCTAAACCTTCTACATCGTATTGATTTGCAGCTAAATCATGTGTTTCGCATGGATTTGAAGTTAACTCGTTTGTTTCGCCTGCAGTTGAAGCTATATCACCTATATCCGAAGTGTTTGAAGCTCAATCAATTGTTCCGCTTTGATTTGAAGCTAAGCCTTCTACTTCGCATTGATTTGAAGCTAAATCAAGTGGAACGCATGGATTTTGAAGCTAACTCGATTGATTCGTATGCATTTGATGCTATATCACTTATATCGCAAGTATTTGAGCCAAATCATTTGTGTCGCATGGATTTGAAGCTAAGGCTTCTACTTCTCATCTATTTGAAGCTAAATGATGTGTATCGCATGAATTTTGACGCTAACTGGTTTGATTCGACTGTATTTGAAACTATATCACTTATATACCAATTGTTTGAAGCTGAATCATTTGTTTCGCAAGGATTTGAAACAAAGCCTTCTACATCGCAATGATTTGAAGCTAAATCATGTGTTTCGCTTGGATTTGAAGCTAAACCTTCTACATCGCATTGATTTAGAGCCAAGTCATCTGTTTTGCAAGGATTTAAAGCTAACTCGTTTGTTTCGTCTGCATTTGAAGCTATGTCACTCATATCCCAAGTATTTGAAGCTAAATCATTTGTTTCACATGGATTTGAAGCTAAAACTTCTACATCGCACTGATTTGAAGCTACATCATGTGTTTCGCTTGGATATGAAGCTAACTCGTTTGTTTAGTCTGCATTTCAAGCTACATCACTTATATCGCAAGTATCTGTAGCTAGATCATTTGCGTCGCATGGATTTGAAGCTAAACCTTCTACATAGCATTGATTTGAAGCTTAAGCATGTGTTTTGCATGGATTTGATGCTAACTCGTTTGCTTCCACTCCATTTGAAGCTGTTTCAGTTATATCGCAAGTATCTGATGCTAAATCATTTGTTTCGCATGGAATTAAAGCTAAACCTTCCACATCGCATTGATTTGAAGCTTAATCATGTGTTTCGCAAGGATATGAAGCTAACTCGTTTGTTTCGTCTGCATTTGAAGCTATATCACTTATATCGCAAGTATCTGAAGCTAAATCATTTGTGTCGCATGGATTTGAAGCTAAACCTTCTACATCGCATTGATTGCAGCAAAATCATGTGTTTCGCATGGATTTGAAACTAACTCGGTTGTTTCGTCAGCATTTGAAGCTATATCACTTATATCGCAAGTATTTGAGCTAAATCATTTGTGTCGCATGGATTTGAAGCTAAGGCTTCTACTTCTCATCTATTTGAAGCTAAATGATGTGTATCGCATGAATTTTGACGCTAACTGGTTTGATTCGACTGTATTTGAAACTATATCACTTATATACCAATTGTTTGAAGCTGAATCATTTATTTCGCAAGGATTTGAAACAAAGCCTTCTACATCGCAATGATTTGAAGCTAAATCATGTGTTTCGCTTGGATTTGAAGCTAAACCTTCTACATCGCATTGATTTAGAGCCAAGTCATCTGTTTTGCAAGGATTTAAAGCTAACTCGTTTGTTTCGTCTGCATTTGAAGCTATGTCACTCATATCCCAAGTATTTGAAGCTAAATCATTTGTTTCGCATGGATTTGAAGCTAAAACTTCTACATCGCACTGATTTGAAGCTACATCATGTGTTTCGCTTGGATATGAAGCTAACTCGTTTGTTTAGTCTGCATTTCAAGCTACATCACTTATATCGCAAGTATCTGTAGCTAGATCATTTGCGTCGCATGGATTTGAAGCTAAACCTTCTACATAGCATTGATTTGAAGCTTAAGCATGTGTTTTGCATGGATTTGAAACTAACTCGGTTGTTTCGTCAGCATTTGAAGCTATATCACTTATATCGCAAGTATCTCAAGCTAAATCATTTGTGTCGAATGGATTTGAAGCTAAACCTGCTACATAGCATTGATTTGAAGCTTAATCATGTGTTTTGCTTGGATTTGAAGCTAACTCGTTTGTTTCGGCTGCATTTGAAGCTAAATCATTTATATCACAACTATTTGAATCTCAACCATTTTTTTCGCATGAATATTAAGCTAATCCAAGTGTTTCGAATGAATTTGAAGCACAATCATGTGTTCCGCATGGATTTGAAGCAAACTCGTTTGTTTCGCCTGTATTTGAAGCTAAATCATGTATATCACAAGTATTTGAAGCTAAACCATTTGTTTCGCATGGATTTGAAGCTAAATCATGTGTTTCGCTTGGATTTGAAGCTACTCGTATGTTTCGCATGCTGTTGAAGATAAATCATGCATATCACAAGTATTTGAAGCTAAACCATTTGTTTAGCATGGATTTGAAGCTAAATCATGTGTTACGGTTGGATTTGAAGCTAACTCGTTTGTTTCGCATGGAGTTGAAGCTAAATCATGTATATCACAAGTATTTGAAGCTGAACCAATTGTTCCGCATGTATATTAATCTAAACCATGTGTTTCGCATGAATAATAATCTAAACCATGTGATTCGCATCAATTTAAAGCTAAATCATGTGTTTCGCATGATTTTGAAGCTAACTCGTTTGTTTTGAATGCAGTTGAAGCTAAATCATGTTAATGACAAGTATTTTAAGTTAAACAATTTGATTCGCATGGATTTGAAGCTAAGCCTTCTACTTGGCATCGATTTGAGGCTAAATCACGTGTCTCGCATGGATTTGAAGATAACTCGTTTGTTTCGCACGCAGTTGAAGCTTAATCATGTATATCACAAGTATTTGATATTAAACCATTTGTTTCGCATTGATTTGAAGCTAAGATTTCTCCTTCGCATTGATTTGAAGTTAAATCATGTGTTTCGCTAGAATTTGAAGCTAATTCATTTGTCTCGCATGCAGCTGAAGCTAAATCATGTATATCACAAGTATTTGATACTATACCAATTGATTCGCAGGGATTTGAAACCAAGCCTCCTACTTCGCATTAATTTGAAGCTAAATCATGTGCTTCGCGTGGATTTGAAGCTAACTCGTTTGTTTCGCATGCAGTTGAAGCTATATCATGTATATCACAAGTATTTGAAGCGATACCATTTGTTTCGCTTGTATTTGAAGATAAGCCTTCTATTTCGCATGAATTTGAAGCTAAATCTTGTGTTTAGTTTGGATTTGAAACTAACTCGATTGTTTCGGCTGCATTTGAAGCTAAGTCATATATAACACAAGAATTTGAAGCTAAAGCATTTGATTCGCATGGATTTGAAGCTAAGCCTTCTACTTCGCATTGATTTGAAGCTAAGTCATGTGTTTCGCATGGATTTGAAGTCAACTCGTTTGTTTCGTCTGCATATGAAGCTATTTCATTTATATCGCAAGTATTTGAAGCTTAATCATGTGTTTCGCTTGGATTTGAAACCAAGCATTCTACTTCGCATTGATTTGATGCTAAACCATGTGATTCGCATGAATTTGAAGCTAAATCATGTGTTTGGCATGGATTTGAAGTTAACTCGTTTGTTTCGCCAGAATTTGAAGCTAAATCATTTATATCACAACTATTTGAAGCTCAACCATTTTTTTCGCATGAATATTAAGCTAATCCAAGTGTTTCGAATGAATTTGAAGCACAATCATGTGTTCCGCATGGATTTGAAGCAAACTCGTTTGTTTCGCCTGTATTTGAAGCTAAATCATTTGTTTCGCATGGATTTGAAGCTAAATCATGTGTTTCGCTTGGATTTGAAGCTACTCGTATGTTTCGCATGCTGTTGAAGATAAATCATGCATATCACAAGTATTTGAAGCTAAACCATTTGTTTAGCATGGATTTGAAGCTAAATCATGTGTTACGGTTGGATTTGAAACTAACTCGTTTGTTTCGCATGGAGTTGAAGCTAAATCATGTATATCACAAGTATTTGAAGCTGAACCAATTGTTCCGCATGTATATTAATCTAAACCATGTGTTTCGCATGAATAATAATCTAAACCATGTGATTCGCATCAATTTAAAGCTAAATCATGTGTTTCGCATGGTTTTGAAGCTAACTCGTTTGTTTTGAATCCAGTTGAAGCTAAATCATGTATATGACAAGTATTTGAACCTGAACCAATTGTTCCGCATGAATATTAATCTAAACCATGTGTTTCGCATGAATAATAATCTAAACCATGTGATTCGCATCAATTTAAAGCTAAATCATGTGTTTCGCATGATTTTGAAGCTAACTCGTTTGTTTTGAATGCAGTTGAAGCTAAATCATGTTAATGACAAGTATTTGAAGTTAAACAATTTGATTCGCATGGATTTGAAGCTAAGCCTTCTACTTGGCATCGATTTGAGGCTAAATCACGTGTCTCGCATGGATTTTGAATCTAACTCGATTGATTCGTCTGCATTTGAAGTTAAATCACTTATATCCCAAGTGTTTGAAGCTAAATCATTTGTTTCGCATGGATTTGAAGCTAAACCTTCTACATCGCATTCATTTGAAGCTAAATAATGTGCTTCGCTTGGATTTGTAGCTAAACCTACTACATCGCTTTGTTTTGAATCTAAATCATGTTTTGCATGGATTTTAATCTTACTCGTTTGTTTCCCCTGCATTTGAAGCTATATCACTTATATCGCTAGTATCTGAAGCTATAATCATTTGTTTCGCATGGATTTGAAGCTACACCTTCAACGTCGCATTGATTTGCAGCTAAATCATGAGTTTCGCATGGATCTGAAGCTAACCCGTTTGTTTCGTCTGCATTGGAAGCTATTTCACTTATATCCCAAGTGGTTGAAGCTAAATCATTTGTTTTGCATGGATTTGAAGCTAAACCTTCTACATCGCATTGATTTGATACTAGATCATGTGTTTTGCTAAGATTTGAAGCTAACTCGTTTGTGTCGCCTGCATTTGAAGCTAAATCATGTATATCACAAGTATTTGAAGCTAAACCATTTGTTTCGCATGGATTTGAAGATAAGCCTTCTACTTCGCATTGATTTGAAGCTAAATCATGTGTATCGCATGGATTTGATGCTAACTCGTTTGTTTCGCCTGCATTTGAAGCTGAATCATGTATATCACAAGTATTTGAAGCTAAACCATTTGATTCGTATGGATTTGTTGCTAAATCTTCTACTTCGCATTGATTTGAACAAAATTATGTTTTTCGCATGGATTTGAAGCTAAGCCTTCTACTTCGCATTGATTTGAAGCAAGATCATGTGTTTCGCTTGGATTTGAATCTAACTCGTTTGTTTCGCCTGCATTTGAAGCTAAATCATGTATATCACGAGTATTTCAAGCTAAACAATTTGTTTCGGATGGATTTGAAGATAAGCCTTCTATTTCGCATTGATTTGAAGCTAAATAATGTGTATCGCATGGATTTGAAGCTAACTCGTTTGTTTCGCCTGCATTTGGAGATGAATCATGTATATCATAAGTATTTGAAGCTAAACCATTTGATTCATATGGATTTGAAGCACAATCATGTGTTGCGGATGGATTTGAAGCAAACTCGTTTGTTTCGCCTGTATTTGAAGCTCAATCATGTATATCACAAGTATTTGAAGCTAAACCATTTGTTTCGCATAGATTTGAAGCTAAATCATGTGTTTCGCTTGGATTTGAAGCTACTCGTTTGTTTCGCGTGCAGTTGAAGCTAAATCATGCATATGACAAGTATTTGAAGTTAAACTATTTGATTCGCATTGAATTGAAGCTAAATCACGTGTCTCGCATGGATTTGAAGATAACTCGTTTGTTTCGCATGCAGTTGAAGCTCAACCATGTATATCACAAGTATTTGATATTAAACCATTTGTTTCGCATTGATTTGAAGCTAAGATTTCTCCTTCGCATTGATTTGAAGTTAAATCATGTGTTTCCCTTGGGTGAGAAGCTAAATCTTTTGTCTCGCATGCAGCTGATGCTAAATCATGTATATCACACGTATTTGTTGCTATACCAATTGATTTGCAGGGATTTGAAACTAAGCCTCCTACTTCGCATTAATTTGAAGCTAAATCATGTGCTTCGCTTGGATTTGAAGCTAAATCATGTGTTTGGCATGGATTTGAAGTTAACTCGTTTGTTTCGCCAGAATTTGAAGCTGAATCGTTTATATCACAACTATTTGAAGCTCAACCATTTTTTTCGCATGAATATTAAGCTAATCCAAGTGTTTCGAATGAATTTGAAGCACAATCATGTGTTCCGCATGGATTTGAAGCAAACTCGTTTGTTTCGCCTGTATTTGAAGCTAAATCATGTATATCACAAGTATTTGAAGCTGGACCATTTGTTTGGCATGAATATTAAGCTAAACCATGTGTTTCGAATGAATTTGAAGCTAAATCATGTGTTTCGCTTGGATTTGAAGATAACTCGTTTGTTTCGCCGGCATTTGAAGCTAAATCATGTAAATCACAAGTATTTGTAGCTAAACTATTTGTTTCGCATGGATTTGAAGCTATGCCTTCTACTTCGCATTGATTTGAAGAAAAATCATTTGTTAAGTTTGGATTTGAAGCTAACTCGATTGTTTCGCCTGCATTTAATGCTATATCACTTATATCGCAATTAACTAAAGATAAATCATTTGTTTCTCATGTATTTGAAGCTAAGCCTTCTACTTCGCATTGATTTGAAACTAAATCATGTGTTTCGCATGGATTTGAAGCTAACTTGTTTGTTTCGCCTGCATTTGAAGCTAAATCATGTATATCACAAGTATTTGAAGCTGAACTACTTGTTTCACACGGATTCGAAGACAATCCTTCTACTTCGCATGGATTTGAAGCGTACTCGTCTTTTTCGTCTGCATTTGAAGCTATATCACTAATATCCCGAGTGTTTGAAGCTAAATCAGTTGTTTCGCATAGTTTCGAAGCTAAACCGTCTACATCGCATTGATTTGAAGCTAAATCAAGTGTTTCGCTTGTATATGAAGCTAACTCGTTTGTTTCGCCTGCAGTTGAATCTATATCACTTACGTCGCAAGTATTTGAAGCTACATCATTTGTTCCGCATGGATTAGAAGCTAAGTCTTCTACTCCGCATTGATTTGAAGCTAAATCGTTTGTTTCGCATGGATTTGGAGGAAACTCGTTTGTTTCGTCTGCATTTGAAGCTATGTCACTTATATCGCAAGTATCTGAAGAGAAATCATTTGTGTCGCATGCATTTGAAGCTAAACTTGCCACACAGCATTGATTTGAAGCTTAATCATGTGTTTTGCATGGTATTGAGGCTAACTCGTTTGTTTCCCCTGCATTTGAAGCTATATCACTTATATCGCAAGTATCTGAAGCTAAATCATTTGTTTCGCATGGATTTGAAGCTAAACCTACTACATCGCATTGATTTGACGATAAATCATGTGTTTCGCTTGGATATGAAGCTAACTCGTTTGTTTCGTCTGCATTTGAAACTATATAATTTATATCGCAAGTATCTGAAGCTAAATCGTTTGTGTCGCATTGATTTTGAGCTATCTCGTTTGTTTCGTCTGTATTTGAAGCTATATCACTTATATCGCAAGTATCTGAAGCTAAATCATTGGTTTCGCATGGATATGATGCTAAACCTTCTACATCGCATTGATTTGAAGCTAAATCATGTGTTTCGCATGGAGTTGTAGCTAAACCTTCTACATCGCCTTGATTTGCTTCTAAATCATTTGTTTCGCACGGATTTGAAGCTAACTCGTTTGTTGCGCATGCAGATGGATCCAAATAACGTATATCCTAAGCATTTGTAGCTAAACCATCTGTTTCGTATGGATTTCAAGCTAATCCTTCTACTTCGAATTGATTTGTAGCTAAATCATGTGTATCGCATGGATTTTGAAGCTAATTCTTTTGTGTTCCCTACATTTGAAGCTATATCACTTATATCGCAAGTATCTGAACCTAAATCATTTGTTTCGCATGGACGTGACGCTAAACCTTCTAAATCGCATTGATTTGCAGCAAAATCATGTGTTACGCTTGGATTTGAAGCTAACTCGTTTGTTTCCCTTGCATTTGAAGCTGTATCACTTATATCGCAATTATCTGATGCTAAATCATTAGTTTCGCATAGATTTGAAGCAAAACCTTCTACATCGCATTGATTTGCAGCTAAATCATGTGTTTCGCTTGGATTTGAAGCTAAACCTTCGACATCGCATTGATTTGGTGTTAAATCATGTGTTTTGCATGGATTTTGAAGCGAACTCGTTTGATTCGTCTGCATTCGAAGCAATATCACTTATATCGCAAGTATCTGATGCTAAATCATTTGTTTCGCATGGAATTAAAGCTAAACCTTCCACATCGCATTGATTTGAAGCTTAATCATGTGTTTCGCAAGGATATGAAGCTAACTCTTTTGTTTCGTCTGCATTTGAAGCTATATCACTTATATCGCAAGTATCTGAAGCTAAATCATTTGTGTCGCATGGATTTGAAGCTAAACCTTCGACATCGCATTGATTTGGTGTTAAATCATGTGTTTTGCATGGATTTTGAAGCGAACTCGTTTGATTCGTCTGCATTCGAAGCAATATCACTTATATCGCAAGTATCTGATGCTAAATCATTTGTTTCGCATGGAATTAAAGCTAAACCTTCCACATCGCATTGATTTGAAGCTTAATCATGTGTTTCGCAAGGATATGAAGCTAACTCTTTTGTTTCGTCTGCATTTGAAGCTATATCACTTATATCGCAAGTATCTGAAGCTAAATCATTTGTGTCGCATGGATTTGAAGCTAAACCTTCTACATCGCATTGATTGCAGCAAAATCATGTGTATCGCATGGATTTGAAACTAACTCGGTTGTTTCGTCAGCATTTGAAGCTATATCACTTATATCGCAAGTATTTGAGCTAAATCATTTGTGTCGCATGGATTTGAAGCTAAGGCTTCTACTTCTCATCTATTTGAAGCTAAATGATGTGTATCGCATGAATTTTGACGCTAACTGGTTTGATTCGACTGTATTTGAAACTATATCACTTATATACCAATTGTTTGAAGCTGAATCATTTGTTTCGCAAGGATTTGAAACAAAGCCTTCTACATCGCAATGATTTGAAGCTAAATCATGTGTTTCGCTTGGATTTGAAGCTAAACCTTCTACATCGCATTGATTTAGAGCCAAGTCATCTGTTTTGCAAGGATTTAAAGCTAACTCGTTTGTTTCGTCTGCATTTGAAGCTATGTCACTCATATCCCAAGTATTTGAAGCTAAATCATTTGTTTCGCATGGATTTGAAGCTAAAACTTCTACATCGCACTGATTTGAAGCTACATCATGTGTTTCGCTTGGATATGAAGCTAACTCGTTTGTTTAGTCTGCATTTCAAGCTACATCACTTATATCGCAAGTATCTGTAGCTAGATCATTTGCGTCGCATGGATTTGAAGCTAAACCTTCTACATAGCATTGATTTGAAGCTTAAGCATGTGTTTTGCATGGATTTGAAACTAACTCGGTTGTTTCGTCAGCATTTGAAGCTATATCACTTATATCGCAAGTATCTCAAGCTAAATCATTTGTGTCGAATGGATTTGAAGCTAAACCTGCTACATAGCATTGATTTGAAGCTTAATCATGTGTTTTGCATGGATTTGAAGCTAACTCGTTTGTTTCGGCTGCATTTGAAGCTAAATCATTTATATCACAACTATTTGAAGCTCAACAATTTTTTTCGCATGAATATTAAGCTAATCCAAGTGTTTCGAATGAATTTGAAGCACAATCATGTGTTCCGCATGGATTTGAAGCAAACTCGTTTGTTTCGCCTGTATTTGAAGCTAAATCATGTATATCACAAGTATTTGAAGCTAAACCATTTGTTTCGCATGGATTTGAAGCTAAATCATGTGTTTCGCTTGGATTTGAAGCTACTCGTATGTTTCGCATGCTGTTGAAGATAAATCATGCATATCACAAGTATTTGAAGCTAAACCATTTGTTTAGCATGGATTTGAAGCTAAATCATGTGTTACGGTTGGATTTGAAGCTAACTCGTTTGTTTCGCATGGAGTTGAAGCTAAATCATGTATATCACAAGTATTTGAAGCTGAACCAATTGTTCCGCATGTATATTAATCTAAACCATGTGTTTCGCATGAATAATAATCTAAACCATGTGATTCGCATCAATTTAAAGCTAAATCATGTGTTTCGCATGATTTTGAAGCTAACTCGTTTGTTTTGAATGCAGTTGAAGCTAAATCATGTTAATGACAAGTATTTTAAGTTAAACAATTTGATTCGCATGGATTTGAAGCTAAGCCTTCTACTTGGCATCGATTTGAGGCTAAATCACGTGTCTCGCATGGATTTGAAGATAACTCGTTTGTTTCGCACGCAGTTGAAGCTTAATCATGTATATCACAAGTATTTGATATTAAACCATTTGTTTCGCATTGATTTGAAGCTAAGATTTCTCCTTCGCATTGATTTGAAGTTAAATCATGTGTTTCGCTAGAATTTGAAGCTAATTCATTTGTCTCGAATGCAGCTGAAGCTAAATCATGTATATCACAAGTATTTGATACTATACCAATTGATTCGCAGGGATTTGAAACTAAGCCTCCTACTTCGCATTAATTTGAAGCTAAATCATGTGCTTCGCGTGGATTTGAAGCTAACTCGTTTGTTTCGCATGCAGTTGAAGCTATATCATGTATATCACAAGTATTTGAAGCGATACCATTTGTTTCGCTTGTATTTGAAGATAAGCCTTCTATTTCGCATGAATTTGAAGCTAAATCTTGTGTTTAGTTTGGATTTGAAACTAACTCGATTGTTTCGGCTGCATTTGAAGCTAAGTCATATATAACACAAGAATTTGAAGCTAAAGCATTTGATTCGCATGGATTTGAAGCTAAGCCTTCTACTTCGCATTGATTTGAAGCTAAGTCATGTGTTTCGCATGGATTTGAAGCTAAACCTTCTACATCGCATTGATTTGATACTAGATCATGTGTTTCGCTAAGATTTGAAGCTAACTCGTTTGTGTCGCCTGCATTTGAAGCTAAATCATGTATATCACAAGTATTTGAAGCTAAACCATTCGTTTCGCATGGATTTGAAGATAAGCCTTCTACTTCGCATTGATTTGAAGCTAAATCATGTGTATCGCATGGATTTGATGCTAACTCGTTTGTTTCGCCTGCATTTGAAGCTGAATCATGTATATCACAAGTATTTGAAGCTAAACCATTTGATTCGTATGGATTTGTTGCTAAATCTTCTACTTCGCATTGATTTGAACAAAATTATGTTTTTCGCATGGATTTGAAGCTAAGCCTTCTACTTCGCATTGATTTGAAGCAAGATCATGTGTTTCGCTTGGATTTGAATCTAACTCGTTTGTTTCGCCTGCATTTGAAGCTAAATCATGTATATCACGAGTATTTCAAGCTAAACAATTTGTTTCGGATGGATTTGAAGATAAGCCTTCTATTTCGCATTGATTTGAAGCTAAATAATGTGTATCGCATGGATTTGAAGCTAACTCGTTTGTTTCGCCTGCATTTGGAGATGAATCATGTATATCATAAGTATTTGAAGCTAAACCATTTGATTCATATGGATTTGAAGCACAATCATGTGTTGCGGATGGATTTGAAGCAAACTCGTTTGTTTCGCCTGTATTTGAAGCTCAATCATGTATATCACAAGTATTTGAAGCTAAACCATTTGTTTCGCATAGATTTGAAGCTAAATCATGTGTTTCGCTTGGATTTGAAGCTACTCGTTTGTTTCGCGTGCAGTTGAAGCTAAATCATGCATATGACAAGTATTTGAAGTTAAACTATTTGATTCGCATTGAATTGAAGCTAAATCACGTGTCTCGCATGGATTTGAAGATAACTCGTTTGTTTCGCATGCAGTTGAAGCTCAATCATGTATATCACAAGTATTTGATATTAAACCATTTGTTTCGCATTGATTTGAAGCTAAGATTTCTCCTTCGCATTGATTTGAAGTTAAATCATGTGTTTCCCTTGGGTGAGAAGCTAAATCTTTTGTCTCGCATGCAGCTGATGCTAAATCATGTATGTCACACGTATTTGTTGCTATACCAATTGATTTGCAGGGATTTGAAACTAAGCCTCCTACTTCGCATTAATTTGAAGCTAAATCATGTGCTTCGCTTGGATTTGAAGCTAAATCATGTGTTTGGCATGGATTTGAAGTTAACTCGTTTGTTTCGCCAGAATTTGAAGCTGAATCATTTATATCACAACTATTTGAAGCTCAACCATTTTTTTCGCATGAATATTAAGCTAATCCAAGTGTTTCGAATGAATTTGAAGCACAATCATGTGTTCCGCATGGATTTGAAGCAAACTCGTTTGTTTCGCCTGTATTTGAAGCTAAATCATGTATATCACAAGTATTTGAAGCTGGACCATTTGTTTGGCATGAATATTAAGCTAAACCATGTGTTTCGAATGAATTTGAAGCTAAATCATGTGTTTCGCTTGGATTTGAAGATAACTCGTTTGTTTCGCCGGCATTTGAAGCTAAATCATGTAAATCACAAGTATTTGTAGCTAAACTATTTGTTTCGCATGGATTTGAAGCTATGCCTTCTACTTCGCATTGATTTGAAGAAAAATCATGTGTTTCGTTTGGATTTTAAGCTAACTCGTTTGTTTCACGTGCAGTTGAAGCTAAATCATGTATATCACAAGTATTTCATGCTGAACCATTTGTTTCGCATGAATATTAAGCAAAACCATGTGCTTCGAACGAATTTGAAACTAAATCTTGTGTTTCGCATGGGTTTAAAGCTAACTCGTTTGTTTCGCCTGAATGTGAAGCTAAATCATGTATATCTCAAGTATATGAAGCTGAACCATTTGTTTCGCATGTATTCGAAGATAAGTCTTCTACTTCGCGTTGACTTGAAGCTAAATCATGTGTTTCGCATGGATTTGAAGATAACTCGTTCGTTTCGACTGCATTTGAAGCTGTATCATGTATATCATATGTATTTGGACCTGAACCATATGTTTCGCGTGAATATTAAGCTAAATCATGTGTTTCGAATGAATTTTAAGCTAAATCATGTGTTTCGTATCGATTTGAAACGAACTTGTTTGTTTCGCATGCAGTTGAACCTAAATCATGTATACCATAAGTATTTGAAGCTAAACCATTTGCTTCGCATGGATTTGAAGATATGTCTTCTACTTCGCATTGATTTGAAGCTGAATCATGTGTTTCGCATGAGTTTGAAGCTAAATCATGTGTTTCGCTTGTATTTCAAGCTAACTCGTTTGTTTCGCGAGCATTTGATGCTGAATGATGTATATCACAAGTATTTGAAGCTAAACCATTTGATTCGCATGGATTTGTAGCTAATTCTTCTACATCGCATTGATTTGAAGCTAAATCATGTGTTTCGCTTGGATTTGAAGCTAACACGCCTGTTTCACATGCTGTTGAAGCTAAATCATGTATACCACGAGTATTTGAAGCTGAACCATTTGTTTCGCATGAATATTAACCTTAACCATGTGTTTCGCATGAGTTTGAAGCTAAATCATGTGTTTCGCTTGGTTATGAAGCTAACTCGTTCGTTTCGCCTGCATTTGAAGCTGTATCATGTATATCATATGTATTTGGACCTGAACCATATGTTTCGCGTGAATATTAAGCTAAATCATGTTTTTCGAATGAATTTTAAGCTAAATCATGTGTTTCGCATCGATTTGAAACGAAATTGTTTGGTTCGCATGCAGTTGAACCTAAATCATGTATACCATAAGTATTTGAAGCTAAACCATTTGCTTAGCATGGATTTGAAGATATGTCTTCTACTTCGCATTGATTTGAACTAAATCATGTGTTTCGCATGGATTTGAAGCTAACTCGTTAGTTTCGCATGCAGTTGAAACTATATCACTTATATCACAAGTATTTGAAGCTAAACCATTTGTTTCGCATGTATTTGAAGATAAGCCTTCTATTTCGCATGAATTTGAAGCTAAATCTTGTGTTTAGTTTGGATTTGAAACTAACTCGATTGTTTCGGCTGCATTTGAAGCTAAGTCATGTATAACACAAGAATTTGAAGCTAAAGCATTTGATTCGCATGGATTTGAAGCTAAGCCTTCTACTTCGCATTGATTTGAAGCTAAGTCATGTGTTTCGCATGGATTTGAAGTCAACTCGTTTGTTTCGTCTGCATATGAAGCTATTTCATTTATATCGCAAGTATTTGAAGCTTAATCATGTGTTTCGCTTGGATTTGAAACCAAGCCTTCTACTTCGCATTGATTTGATGCTAAACCATGTGATTCGCATGAATTTGAAGCTAAATCATGTGTTTGGCATGGATTTGAAGTTAACTCGTTTGTTTCGCCAGAATTTGAAGCTAAATCATTTATATCACAACTATTTGAAGCTCAACCATTTTTTTCGCATGAATATTAAGCTAATCCAAGTGTTTCGAATGAATTTGAAGCACAATCATGTGTTTCGCATGGATTTGAAGCAAACTCGTTTGTTTCGCCTGTATTTGAAGCTAAATCATGTATATCACAAGTATTTGAAGCTAAACCATTAGTTTCGCATGGATTTGAAGCTAAATCATGTGTTTCGCTTGGATTTGAAGCTACTCGTATGTTTCGCATGGAGTTGAAACTAAATCATGTATATCACAAGTATTTGAAGCTGAACCAATTGTTCCGCATGTATATTAATCTAAACCATGTGTTTCGTATGAATAATAATCTAAACCATGTGATTCGCATCAATTTAGAGCTAAATCATGTGTTTGGCATGGATTTGAAGTTAACTCGTTTGTTTCGCCAGAATTTGAAGCTAAATCATGTATATCACAAGTATTTGAAGCTAAACCATTTGTTTCGCATAGATTTGCAGATAAATCATGTGTTTTGCATGGATTTGAAGCTAACTCGTTTGTTTCGACTGCATTTGAAGCTATATCACTTATATCGCAAGTATCTGAAGCTAAATCATTTGTTTCGCATGGATTTGAAGCTAATCCTTCTACATCGCTTTGTTTTGAAGCTAAATTATGTGTTCTGCATGGATTTTATGCTAACTCGCACGGATTTGAATCTAACTCGTTAGTTTCGCCTGCATTTGTTGCTATATCACTTATATCGCAAGTATCTGGTCCTAAATCATTTGTTTCCTACGAATTTGAAGCGAAGCCTTCTACTTGGCATTGATTTGAAGCTAAATCATGTGTATCGCATGGATTTGATGCTAACTCGTTTGTTTCGCCTGCATTTGAAGCTGGATCATGTATATCACAAGTATTTGAAGCTAAACCATTTGATTCGTATGGATTTGTTGCTAAATCTTCTACTTCGCATTGATTTGAACAAAATTATGTTTTTCGCATGGATTTGAAGCTAAGCCTTCTACTTCGCATTGATTGGAAGCAAGATCATGTGTTTCGCTTGGATTTGAATCTAACTCGTTTGTTTCGCCTGCATTTGAAGCTAAATCATGTATATCACGAGTATTTCAAGCTAAACAATTTGTTTCGGATGGATATGAAGATAAGCCTTCTATTTCGCATTGATTTGAAGCTAAATAATGTGTATCGCATGGATTTGAAGCTAACTCGTTTGTTTCGCCTGCATTTGGAGCTGAATCATGTATATCATAAGTATTTGAAGCTAAACCATTTGATTCATATGGATTTGAAGCACAATCATGTGTTGCGGATGGATTTAAAGCAAACTCGTTTGTTTCGCCTGTATTTGAAGCTAAATCATGTATATCACAAGTATTTGAAGCTAAACCATTTGTTTCGCATTGATTTGAAGCTAAATCATGCATATCACAAGTATATGATGCTAAACCATTTGCTTCGCATGGATTTGAAGCTAAGCCTTCAACTTTGCTTTGATTTGAAGCTAAATCATGTGTTTCGTTTGGATTTTAAGCTAACTCGTTTGTTTCACGTGCAGTTGAAGCTAAATCATGTATATCACAAGTATTTCATGCTGAACCATTTGTTTCGCATGACTATTAAGCAAAACCATGTGCTTCGAACGAATTTGAAACTAAATCATGTGTTTCGCATGGGTTTAAAGCTAACTCGTTTGTTTCGCCTGAATGTGAAGCTAAATCATGTATATCTCAAGTATTTGAAGCTGAACCATTTGTTTCGCATGTATTCGAAGATAAGTCTCCTACTTCGCGTTGACTTGAAGCTAAATCATGTGTTTCGCATGGATTTGAAGATAACTCGTTCGTTTCGACTGCATTTGAAGCTGTATCATGTATATCATATGTATTTGGACCTGAACCATATGTTTCGCGTGAATATTAAGCTAAATCATGTGTTTCGAATGAATTTTAAGCTAAATCATGTGTTTCGTATCGATTTGAAACGAACTTGTTTGTTTCGCATGCAGTTGAACCTAAATCATGTATACCATAAGTATTTGAAGCTAAACCATTTGCTTCGCATGGATTTGAAGATATGTCTTCTACTTCGCATTGATTTGAAGCTGAATCATGTGTTTCGCATGAGTTTGAAGCTAAATCATGTGTTTCGCTTGTATTTCAAGCTAACTCGTTTGTTTCGCGAGCATTTGATGCTGAATCATGTATACCACAAGTATTTGAAGCTAAACCATTTGATTCGCATGGATTTGTAGCTAATTCTTCTACATCGCATTGATTTGAAGCTAAATCATGTGTTTCGCTTGGATTTGAAGCTAACACGCCTGTTTCACATGCTGTTGAAGCTAAATCATGTATACCACGAGTATTTGAAGCTGAACCATTTGTTTCGCATGAATATTAACCTTAACCATGTGTTTCGCATGAGTTTGAAGCTAAATCATGTGTTTCGCTTGGTTATGAAGCTAACTCGTTCGTTTCGCCTGCATTTGAAGCTGTATCATGTATATCATATGTATTTGGACCTGAACCATATGTTTCGCGTGAATATTAAGCTAAATCATGTTTTTCGAATGAATTTTAAGCTAAATCATGTGTTTCGCTTGGTTATGAAGCTAACTCGTTCGTTTCGCCTGCATTTGAAGCTGTATCATGTATATCATATGTATTTGGACCTGAACCATATGTTTCGCGTGAATATTAAGCTAAATCATGTTTTTCGAATGAATTTTAAGCTAAATCATGTGTTTCGCATCGATTTGAAACGAAATTGTTTTGTTCGCATGCAGTTGAACCTAAATCATGTATACCATAAGTATTTGAAGCTAAACCATTTGCTTCGCATGGATTTGAAGATATGTCTTCTACTTCGCATTGATTTGAACTAAATCATGTGTTTCGCATGGATTTGAAGCTAACTCATTAGTTTCGCATGCAGTTGAAACTCTATCACTTATATCACAAGTATTTGAAGCTAAACCATTTGTTTCGCATGGATTTGAAGATAAGCCGTCTACTTCGCAATGATTTGAAGCTGAATCATGTGTTTGGCATGAGCTTGAAGCTAAATCATGTGTTTCGCTTGTATTTCAAGCTAACTCGTTTGTTTCGCGAGCATTTGATGCTGAATCATGTATATCACAAGTATTTGAAGCTAAACCATTTGATTCGCATGGATTTGTAGCTAATTCTTCTACATCGCATTGATTTGAAGCTAAATCATGTGTTTCGCTTGGATTTGAAGCTAACACGCCTGTTTCACATGCTGTTGAAGCTAAATCATGTATACCACGAGTATTTGAAGCTGAACCATTTGTTTCGCATGAATATTAAGCTTAACCATGTGTTTCGCATGAGTTTGAAGCTAAATCATGTGTTTCGCTTGGTTATGAAGCTAACTCGTTCGTTTCGCCTGCATTTGAAGCTGTATCATGTATATCATATGTATTTGGACCTGAACCATATGTTTCGCGTGAATATTAAGCTAAATCATGTTTTTCGAATGAATTTTAAGCTAAATCATGTGTTTCGCATCGATTTGAAACGAAATTGTTTTGTTCGCATGCAGTTGAACCTAAATCATGTATACCATAAGTATTTGAAGCTAAACCATTTGCTTCGCATGGATTTGAAGATATGTCTTCTACTTCGCATTGATTTGAACTAAATCATGTGTTTCGCATGGATTTGAAGCTAACTCATTAGTTTCGCATGCAGTTGAAACTCTATCACTTATATCACAAGTATTTGAAGCTAAACCATTTGTTTCGCATGGATTTGAAGATAAGCCGTCTACTTCGCAATGATTTGAAGCTGAATCATGTGTTTCGCATGAGCTTGAAGCTAAATCATGTGTTTCGCTTGTATTTCAAGCTAACTCGTTTGTTTCGCGAGCATTTGATGCTGAATCATGTATATCACAAGTATTTGAAGCTAAACCATTTGATTCGCATGGATTTGTAGCTAATTCTTCTACATCGCATTGATTTGAAGCTAAATCATGTGTTTCGCTTGGATTTGAAGCTAACACGCCTGTTTCACATGCTGTTGAAGCTAAATCATGTATACCACGAGTATTTGAAGCTGAACCATTTGTTTCGCATGAATATTAAGCTTAACCATGTGTTTCGCATGAGTTTGAAGCTAAATCATGTGTTTCGCTTGGTTATGAAGCTAACTCGTTCGTTTCGCCTACATTTGAAGCTGTATCATGTATATCATATGTATTTGGACAAGAACCATATGTTTCGCGTGAATATTAAGCGAAATCATGTTTTTCGAATGAATTTTAAGCTAAATCATGTGTTTCGCATCGATTTGAAACGAAATTGTTTGGTTCGCATGCAGTTGAACCTAAATCATGTATACCATAAATATTTGAAGCTAAACCATTTTCTTCGCATGGATTCGAAGATATGTCTTCTACTTCGCATTGATTTGAACTAAATCATGTGTTTCGCGTGGATTTGAAGCTAACTCGTTTGTTTCGCATGCAGTTGAAGCTATATCATGTATATCACAAGTATTTGAAGCGATACCATTTGTTTCGCTTGTATTTGAAGATAAGCCTTCTATTTCGCATGAATTTGAAGCTAAATCTTGTGTTTAGTTTGGATTTGAAACTAACTCGATTGTTTCGGCTGCATTTGAAGCTAAGTCATGTATAACACAAGAATTTGAAGCTAAAGCATTTGATTCGCATGGATTTGAAGCTAAGCCTTCTACTTCGCATTGATTTGAAGCTAAGTCATGTGTTTCGCATGGATTTGAAGTCAACTCGTTTGTTTCGTCTGCATATGAAGCTATTTCATTTATATCGCAAGTATTTGAAGCTTAATCATGTGTTTCGCTTGGATTTGAAACCAAGCATTCTACTTCGCATTGATTTGATGCTAGACCATGTGATTCGCATGAATTTGAAGCTAAATCATGTGTTTGGCATGGATTTGAAGTTAACTCGTTTGTTTCGCCAGAATTTGAAGCTAAATCATTTATATCACAACTATTTGAAGCTCAACCATTTTTTTCGCATGAATATTAAGCTAATGCAAGTGTTTCGAATGAATTTGAAGCACAATCATGTGTTCCGCATGGATTTGAAGCAAACTCGTTTGTTTCGCCTGTATTTGAAGCTAAATCATGTATATCACAAGTATTTGAAGCTAAACCATTTGTTTCGCATGGATTTGAAGCTAAATCATGTGTTTCGCTTGGATTTGAAGCTACTCGTATGTTTCGCATGCTGTTGAAGATAAATCATGCATATCACAAGTATTTGAAGCTAAACCATTTGTTTAGCATGGATTTGAAGCTAAATCATGCGTTACGGTTGGATTTGAAGCTAACTCGTTTGTTTCGCATGGAGTTGAAGCTAAATCATGTATATCACAAGTATTTGAAGCTGAACCAATTGTTCCGCATGTATATTAATCTAAACCATGTGTTTCGCATGAATAATAATCTAAACCATGTGATTCGCATCAATTTAAAGCTAAATCATGTGTTTCGCATGATTTTGAAGCTAACTCGTTTGTTTTGAATGCAGTTGAAGCTAAATCATGTTAATGACAAGTATTTTAAGTTAAACAATTTGATTCGCATGGATTTGAAGCTAAGCCTTCTACTTGGCATCGATTTGAGGCTAAATCACGTGTCTCGCATGGATTTGAAGATAACTCGTTTGTTTCGCACGCAGTTGAAGCTTAATCATGTATATCACAAGTATTTGATATTAAACCATTTGTTTCGCATTGATTTGAAGCTAAGATTTCTCCTTCGCATTGATTTGAAGTTAAATCATGTGTTTCGCTAGAATTTGAAGCTAATTCATTTGTCTCGCATGCAGCTGAAGCTAAATCATGTATATCACAAGTATTTGATACTATACCAATTGATTCGCAGGGATTTGAAACTAAGCCTCCTACTTCGCATTAATTTGAAGCTAAATCATGTGCTTCGCGTGGATTTGAAGCTAACTCGTTTGTTTCGCATGCAGTTGAAGCTATATCATGTATATCACAAGTATTTGAAGCGATACCATTTGTTTCGCTTGTATTTGAAGATAAGCCTTCTATTTCGCATGAATTTGAAGCTAAATCTTGTGTTTAGTTTGGATTTGAAACTAACTCGATTGTTTCGGCTGCATTTGAAGCTAAGTCATATATAACACAAGAATTTGAAGCTAAAGCATTTGATTCGCATGGATTTGAAGCTAAGCCTTCTACTTCGCATTGATTTGAAGCTAAGTCATGTGTTTCGCATGGATTTGAAGCTAAACCTTCTACATCGCATTGATTTGATACTAGATCATGTGTTTCGCTAAGATTTGAAGCTAACTCGTTTGTGTCGCCTGCATTTGAAGCTAAATCATGTATATCACAAGTATTTGAAGCTAAACCATTTGTTTCGCATGGATTTGAAGATAAGCCTTCTACTTCGCATTGATTTGAAGCTAAATCATGTGTATCGCATGGATTTGATGCTAACTCGTTTGTTTCGCCTGCATTTGAAGCTGAATCATGTATATCACAAGTATTTGAAGCTAAACCATTTGATTCGTATGGATTTGTTGCTAAATCTTCTACTTCGCATTGATTTGAACAAAATTATGTTTTTCGCATGGATTTGAAGCTAAGCCTTCTACTTCGCATTGATTTGAAGCAAGATCATGTGTTTCGCTTGGATTTGAATCTAACTCGTTTGTTTCGCCTGCATTTGAAGCTAAATCATGTATATCACGAGTATTTCAAGCTAAACAATTTGTTTCGGATGGATTTGAAGATAAGCCTTCTATTTCGCATTGATTTGAAGCTAAATAATGTGTATCGCATGGATTTGAAGCTAACTCGTTTGTTTCGCCTGCATTTGGAGATGAATCATGTATATCATAAGTATTTGAAGCTAAACCATTTGATTCATATGGATTTGAAGCACAATCATGTGTTGCGGATGGATTTGAAGCAAACTCGTTTGTTTCGCCTGTATTTGAAGCTCAATCATGTATATCACAAGTATTTGAAGCTAAACCATTTGTTTCGCATAGATTTGAAGCTAAATCATGTGTTTCGCTTGGATTTGAAGCTACTCGTTTGTTTCGCGTGCAGTTGAAGCTAAATCATGCATATGACAAGTATTTGAAGTTAAACTATTTGATTCGCATTGAATTGAAGCTAAATCACGTGTCTCGCATGGATTTGAAGATAACTCGTTTGTTTCGCATGCAGTTGAAGCTCAATCATGTATATCACAAGTATTTGATATTAAACCATTTGTTTCGCATTGATTTGAAGCTAAGATTTCTCCTTCGCATTGATTTGAAGTTAAATCATGTGTTTCCCTTGGGTGAGAAGCTAAATCTTTTGTCTCGCATGCAGCTGATGCTAAATCATGTATATCACACGTATTTGTTGCTATACCAATTGATTTGCAGGGATTTGAAACTAAGCCTCCTACTTCGCATTAATTTGAAGCTAAATCATGCGCTTCGCTTGGATTTGAAGCTAAGCCTTCTACTTCGCATTGATTTGAAGCTAAATCATGTGATTCGCATGGATTTGAAGCTAACTGGTTTGTTTCGCATGATGTTGAAGCTATATCATGTTTATCACAAGTATTTGAAGCTAAACCATTTGCTTCGCATGGATATGTAGCTAATCCTTCTAATTCGCACGAATTTGAATCTAAATCATGTGTTTCGCATGGATGTGAAGCTAAATAATGTGTTTCGATTGGATTTGATGCTAACTAGTCTGTTTCGCAAGCAGTTGAAGCTAAATCATGTATATCATAAGTATTTGAAGCTAAACCATTTGTATCGCATGGATTTGAAGCTAAACCTTCTACATCGCATTGATTTGAAGCTAAATCATTTGTTCCGCATGGATTTTGAAGCTAAATCGTTCGATTCGTCTGCATTTGAAGCTATATCCCTAATATCGCAAGAATCTGAATCTAAATCATTTGTTTCGCATGGATTTTAAGCTAAGCCTTCTACATCGTATTGATTTGAAGCTAAATCATTTGTATCGCATGGATTTGAAGCTAAACCTTCTACATCGCATTGATTTGCAGCTAAATCATGTGTTTCGCATGGATTTGAAGTTAACTCGTTTGTTTCGACTGCATTTGAAGCTATATCACTTATATCGCAAGTGTCTGAAGCTAAATCATTTGTTTCGCATGGATTTTGAAGCCAACTCGTTTGATTCGTTTGAATTTGAAACTACATCACTTATATGCCTAGTGTTTGAAGCTAAATCACTTGTTTCGCATGGATTTGAAGCTAAACCTTCTACATCGCATGGATTTGAAGCTAACTCGTTTGATTCGTCTGCATTTGAAGCTATATCACTTATATCCCAAGTGTTTGAATTTAAATCATTTGTTTCGCTTGGATTTGAAGCTAAGCCTTCTACTTCGCATTGAACTGAAGCTAATACATGTGTATCGAATGGATTTTGAAGCCAACTCGTTTGATTCGTCTGCATTTGAAGCATTATCACTTATATCGCAAGTATCTGATGCTAAATCATTTGTTTCGCATGGATTTGTAGCTAAAGCTTCTACATCGCATTGATTTGAAGCTAAATCATTTGTTTCGCATGGATTTGAAGCTAAACCTTCTACATCGTATTGATTTGCAGCTAAGCCATGTGTATCGCTTGTATTTGAAGCTAACTCGTTTGTTTCGACAGCACTTGAAGCTATATCACTTATATAGTAAGTATATAAAGCTAAATAATTTGTGTCGCATAGATATGAAGGTAAACCTTCTACATCGCATTGATTTGCAGATAAATCATGTGTTTTGCATGGATTTGAAGCTAACTCGTTTGTTTCGACTGCATTTGAAGATATATCACTTATATCGCAAGTATCTGAAGCTAAATCATTTGTTTCGCATGGATTTGAAGCTAATCCTTCTACATCGATTTGTTTTGAAGCTAAATTATGTGTTCTGCATGGATTTTATGCTAACTCGCACGGATTTGAATCTAACTCGTTAGTTTCGCCTGCATTTGTTGCTATATCACTTATATCGCAAGTATCTGGTCCTAAATCATTTGTTTCCTACGAATTTGAAGCTAAGCCTTCTACTTGGCAACTATTTGAAGCTAAATGATGTGTATCGCATGGATTTTGTAGCTAACCCGTTTTAGTCGTCTGCATTTGAAACTATATCACTTATATCCCAAGTTTTTGAAGCTAAATCATTTGTTCTCATGGATTTGAAGCTAAACCTTCTACATCGCATTGATTTGAAGCTAAATCATGTGTTTCGCTTGGATTTGAAGCTAAACCTTCTACATCGCATTGATTTGAAGCTAAATGATGTGTGTCGCATGGATTTTGAATCTAACTCGATTGATTCGTCTGCATTTGAAGTTAAGTCACTTATATCCCAAGTGTTTGAAGCTAAATCATTTGTTTCGCATGGATTTGAAGCTAAACCTTCTACATCGCATTCATTTGAAGCTAAATAATGTGCTTCGCTTGGATTTGTAGCTAAACCTACTACATCGCTTTGTTTTGAAACTAAATCATGTTTTGCATGGATTTTAATCTTACTCGTTTGTTTCCCCTGCATTTGAAGCTATATCACTTATATCGCAAGTAACTGATGCTAAATTATTTGTTTCGCATGGATTTGACGCTAAACCTTCTACATTGCATTGATTTGCAGCTAAATCATGTGTTTCGCATGGATTTGAAGCTAAGCCTTCTATTTCGCATGGATTTAAATCGAAATGATGTGTATCGCATGGATTTTGAAGCCAACTCGTTTGAATCGTCTGCATTTGAAGCTATATCACTTATATCCCACGTGTTTGATGCTAAATCATTTGTTTCGCATGGATTTGAAGATAAGCTTTCTACGTCGCATGGATGTAAAGCTGAATCATGTGTTCCGCATGGATTTGAAGCTAACTCGTTTGAAGTGCACTTGAAACAATATCACTTATATCGCTAGTATCTGAGCTATAATCATTTGTTTCGCATGGATTTGAAGCTACACCTTCAACGTCGCATTGATTTGCAGCTAAATCATGAGTTTCGCATGGATCTGAAGCTAACCCGTTTGTTTCGTCTGCATTTGAAGCTATTTCACTTATATCCCAAGTGGTTGAAGCTAAATCATTTGTTTCGCATGGATTTGAAGCTAAACCTTCTACATCGCATTGATTTGATACTAGATCATGTGTTTCGCTAAGATTTGAAGCTAACTCGTTTGTGTCGCCTGCATTTGAAGCTAAATCATGTATATCACAAGTATTTGAAGCTAAACCATTTGTTTCGCATGGATTTGAAGATAAGCCTTCTACTTCGCATTGATTTGAAGCTAAATCATGTGTATCGCATGGATTTGATGCTAACTCGTTTGTTTCGCCTGCATTTGAAGCTGAATCATGTATATCACAAGTATTTGAAGCTAAACCATTTGATTCGTATGGATTTGTTGCTAAATCTTCTACTTCGCATTGATTTGAACAAAATTATGTTTTTCGCATGGATTTGAAGCTAAGCCTTCTACTTCGCATTGATTTGAAGCAAGATCATGTGTTTCGCTTGGATTTGAATCTAACTCGTTTGTTTCGCCTGCATTTGAAGCTAAATCATGTATATCACAAGTATTTGAAGCGATACCATTTGTTTCGCATGTATTTGAAGATAAGCCTTCTATTTCGCATGAATTTGAAGCTAAATCTCGTGTTTAGTTTGGATTTGAAACTAACTCGATTGTTTCGGCTGCATTTGAAGCTAAGTCATGTATAACACAAGAATTAGAAGCTAAAGCATTTGATTCGCATGGATTTGAAGCTAAGCCTTCTACTTCGCATTGATTTGTAGCTAAGTCATGTGTTTCGCACGGATTTGAAGTCAACTCGTTTGTTTCGTCTGCATATGAAGCTATTTCATTTATATCGCAAGTATTTGAAGCTTAATCATGTGTTTCGCTTGGATTTGAAACCAAGCATTCTACTTCGCATTGATTTGATGCTAAACCATGTGATTCGCATGAATTTGAAGCTAAATCATGTGTTTGGCATGGATTTGAAGTTAACTCGTTTGTTTCGCCAGAATTTGAAGCTAAATCATTTATATCACAACTATTTGAAGCTCAACCATTTGTTTCGCATGGATTTGAAGCTAAATCATGTGTTTCGCTTGGATTTGAAGCTACTCGTATGTTTCGCATGCTGTTGAAGATAAATCATGCATATCACAAGTATTTGAAGCTAAACCATTTGTTTAGCATGGATTTGAAGCTAAATCATGTGTTACGGTTGGATTTGAAGCTAACTCGTTTGTTTCGCATGGAGTTGAAGCTAAATCATGTATATCACAAGTATTTGAAGCTGAACCAATTGTTCCGCATGTATATTAATCTAAACCATGTGTTTCGTATGAATAATAATCTAAACCATGTGATTCGCATCAATTTAAAGCTAAATCATGTGTTTCGCATGGTTTTGAAGCTAACTCGTTTGTTTTGAATCCAGTTGAAGCTAAATCATGTATATGACAAGTATTTGAACCTGAACCAATTGTTCCGCATGAATATTAATCTAAACCATGTGTTTCGCATGAGTAATAATCTAAACCATGTGATTCGCATCAATTTAAAGCTAAATCATGTGTTTCGCATGATTTTGAAGCTAACTCGTTTGTTTTGAATGCAGTTGAAGCTAAATCATGTATATCACAAGTATTTGATATTAAACCATTTGTTTCGCATTGATTTGAAGCTAAGATTTCTCCTTCGCATTGATTTGAAGTTAAATCATGTGTTTCGCTAGAATTTGAAGCTAATTCATTTGTCTCGCATGCAGCTGAAGCTAAATCATGTATATCACAAGTATTTGATGCTATACCAATTGATTCGCAGGGATTTGAAACTAAGCCTCCTACTTCGCATTAATTTGAAGCTAAATCATGTGCTTCGCTTGGATTTGAAGCTAAGCCTTCTACTTCGCATTGATTTGAAGCTAAATCATGTGATTCGCATGGATTTGAAGCTATATCACTTATATCCCAAGTGTTTGAATTTAAATCATTTGTTTCGCTTGGATTTGAAGCTAAGCCTTCTACTTCGCATTGAACTGAAGCTAATACATGTGTATCGCATGGATTTTGAAGCCAACTCGTTTGATTCGTCTGCATTTGAAGCATTATCACTTATATCGCAAGTATCTGATGCTAAATCATTTGTTTCGCATGGATTTGTAGCTAAAGCTTCTACATCGCATTGATTTGAAGCTAAATCATTTGTTTCGCATGTATTTGAAGCTAAACCTTCTACATCGTATTGATTTGCAGCTAAGCCATGTGTATCGCTTGTATTTGAAGCTAACTCGTTTGTTTCGACTGCATTTGAAGATATATCACTTATATCGCAAGTATCTGAAGCTAAATCATTTGTTTCGCATGGATTTGAAGCTAATCCTTCTACATCGATTTGTTTTGAAGCTAAATTATGTGTTCTGCATGGATTTTATGCTAACTCGCACGGATTTGAATCTAACTCGTTAGTTTCGCCTGCATTTGTTGCTATATCACTTATATCGCAAGTATCTGGTCCTAAATCATTTGTTTCCTACGAATTTGAAGCTAAGCCTTCTACTTGGCAACTATTTGAAGCTAAATGATGTGTATCGCATGGATTTTGTAGCTAACCCGTTTTAGTCGTCTGCATTTGAAACTATATCACTTATATCCCAAGTGTTTGAAGCTAAATCATTTGTTCTCATGGATTTGAAGCTAAACCTTCTACATCGCATTGATTTGAAGCTAAATCATGTGTTTCGCTTGGATTTGAAGCTAAACCTTCTACATCGCATTGATTTGAAGCGAACTGATGTGTGTCGCATGGATTTTGAAGCTAACTCGATTGATTCGTCTGCATTTGAAGTTATATCACTTATATCCCAAGTGTTTGAAGCTAAATCATTTGTTTCGCATGGATTTGAAGCTAAACCTTCTACATCGCATTCATTTGAAGCTAAATAATGTGCTTCGCTTGGATTTGTAGCTAAACCTACTACATCGCTTTGTTTTGAATCTAAATCATGTTTTGCATGGATTTTAATCTTACTCGTTTGTTTCCCCTGCATTTGAAGCTATATCACTTATATCGCAAGTAACTGATGCTAAATTATTTGTTTCGCATGGATTTGACGCTAAACCTTCTACATTGCATTGATTTGCAGCTGAATCATGTGTTTCGCATGGATTTGAAGCTAAGCCTTCTATTTCGCATGGATTTAAATCGAAATGATGTGTATCGCATGGATTTTGAAGCCAACTCGTTTGAATCGCCTGCATTTGAAGCTATATCACTTATATCCCACGTGTTTGATGCTAAATCATTTGTTTCGCATGGATTTGAAGATAAGCTTTCTACGTCGCATGGATGTAAAGCTGAATCATGTGTTACGCATGGATTTGAAGCTAACTCGTTTGTTTCGACTGCACTTGAAACAATATCACTTATATCGCTAGTATCTGAAGCTATAATCATTTGTTTCGCATGGATTTGAAGCTACACCTTCAACGTCGCATTGATTTGCAGCTAAATCATGAGTTTCGCATGGATCTGAAGCTAACCCGTTTGTTTCGTCTGCATTTGAAGCTATTTCACTTATATCCCAAGTGGTTGAAGCTAAATCATTTGTTTCGCATGGATTTGAAGCTAAACCTTCTACATCGCATTGATTTGATACTAGATCATGTGTTTCGCTAAGATTTGAAGCTAACTCGTTTGTGTCGCCTGCATTTGAAGCTAAATCATGTATATCACAAGTATTTGAAGCTAAACCATTTGTTTCGCATGGATTCGAAGATAAGCCTTCTACTTCGCATTGATTTGAAGCTAAATCATGTGTATCGCATGGATTTGAAGCTAACTCGTTTGTTTCGCCTGCATTTGGAGCTGAATCATGTATATCATAAGTATTTGAAGCTAAACCATTTGATTCGTATGGATTTGTAGCTAATCTTCTACTTCGCATTGATTTGAAGCAAAATTATGTCTTTCGCATGGACTTCAAGCTTAGCCTTCTACTTCGCATTGATTTGAAGCTAAATCATGTGTATCGCATGGATTTGAAGCCAACTCGTTTGTTTCGCCTGCATTTGAAACTAAATCATGTATATCACAAGTATTTGAAGCTAAAACATTTGATTCGCAAGGGTTTGAATATAAGCCTTCTATTTCGCATTGATTTGAAGCTAAAACATGCGTATCGCACGGATTTTGAAGCTAACTCGTTTGTTTCGTCTGCATTTGAAGCTATATCACTTATATCCCAAGTGTTAGAAGCTAAAACATTTGTTTCGCATGGATTTGAAGCTAAATCATGTATATCACAAGTATTTGAAGCTAAACCATTTGTTTCGCATGGATTTGAAGCTAAATCATGTGTTTCGCTTGGATTTGAAGCTACTCGTATGTTTCGCATGCTGTTGAAGATAAATCATGCATATCACAAGTATTTGAAGCTAAACCATTTGTTTAGCATGGATTTGAAGCTAAATCATGTGTTACGGTTGGATTTGAAGCTAACTCGTTTGTTTCGCATGGAGTTGAAGCTAAATCATGTATATCACAAGTATTTGAAGCTGAACCAATTGTTCCGCATGTATATTAATCTAAACCATGTGTTTCGCATGAATAATAATCTAAACCATGTGATTCGCATCAATTTAAAGCTAAATCATGTGTTTCGCATGATTTTGAAGCTAACTCGTTTGTTTTGAATGCAGTTGAAGCTAAATCATGTTAATGACAAGTATTTTAAGTTAAACAATTTGATTCGCATGGATTTGAAGCTAAGCCTTCTACTTGGCATCGATTTGAGGCTAAATCACGTGTCTCGCATGGATTTGAAGATAACTCGTTTGTTTCGCACGCAGTTGAAGCTTAATCATGTATATCACAAGTATTTGATATTAAACCATTTGTTTCGCATTGATTTGAAGCTAAGATTTCTCCTTCGCATTGATTTGAAGTTAAATCATGTGTTTCGCTAGAATTTGAAGCTAATTCATTTGTCTCGCATGCAGCTGAAGCTAAATCATGTATATCACAAGTATTTGATACTATACCAATTGATTCGCAGGGATTTGAAACTAAGCCTCCTACTTCGCATTAATTTGAAGCTAAATCATGTGCTTCGCGTGGATTTGAAGCTAACTCGTTTGTTTCGCATGCAGTTGAAGCTATATCATGTATATCACAAGTATTTGAAGCGATACCATTTGTTTCGCTTGTATTTGAAGATAAGCCTTCTATTTCGCATGAATTTGAAGCTAAATCTTGTGTTTAGTTTGGATTTGAAACTAACTCGATTGTTTCGGCTGCATTTGAAGCTAAGTCATATATAACACAAGAATTTGAAGCTAAAGCATTTGATTCGCATGGATTTGAAGCTAAGCCTTCTACTTCGCATTGATTTGAAGCTAAGTCATGTGTTTCGCATGGATTTGAAGCTAAACCTTCTACATCGCATTGATTTGATACTAGATCATGTGTTTCGCTAAGATTTGAAGCTAACTCGTTTGTGTCGCCTGCATTTGAAGCTAAATCATGTATATCACAAGTATTTGAAGCTAAACCATTTGTTTCGCATGGATTTGAAGATAAGCCTTCTACTTCGCATTGATTTGAAGCTAAATCATGTGTATCGCATGGATTTGATGCTAACTCGTTTGTTTCGCCTGCATTTGAAGCTGAATCATGTATATCACAAGTATTTGAAGCTAAACCATTTGATTCGTATGGATTTGTTGCTAAATCTTCTACTTCGCATTGATTTGAACAAAATTATGTTTTTCGCATGGATTTGAAGCTAAGCCTTCTACTTCGCATTGATTTGAAGCAAGATCATGTGTTTCGCTTGGATTTGAATCTAACTCGTTTGTTTCGCCTGCATTTGAAGCTAAATCATGTATATCACGAGTATTTCAAGCTAAACAATTTGTTTCGGATGGATTTGAAGATAAGCCTTCTATTTCGCATTGATTTGAAGCTAAATAATGTGTATCGCATGGATTTGAAGCTAACTCGTTTGTTTCGCCTGCATTTGGAGATGAATCATGTATATCATAAGTATTTGAAGCTAAACCATTTGATTCATATGGATTTGAAGCACAATCATGTGTTGCGGATGGATTTGAAGCAAACTCGTTTGTTTCGCCTGTATTTGAAGCTCAATCATGTATATCACAAGTATTTGAAGCTAAACCATTTGTTTCGCATAGATTTGAAGCTAAATCATGTGTTTCGCTTGGATTTGAAGCTACTCGTTTGTTTCGCGTGCAGTTGAAGCTAAATCATGCATATGACAAGTATTTGAAGTTAAACTATTTGATTCGCATTGAATTGAAGCTAAATCACGTGTCTCGCATGGATTTGAAGATAACTCGTTTGTTTCGCATGCAGTTGAAGCTCAATCATGTATATCACAAGTATTTGATATTAAACCATTTGTTTCGCATTGATTTGAAGCTAAGATTTCTCCTTCGCATTGATTTGAAGTTAAATCATGTGTTTCCCTTGGGTGAGAAGCTAAATCTTTTGTCTCGCATGCAGCTGATGCTAAATCATGTATATCACACGTATTTGTTGCTATACCAATTGATTTGCAGGGATTTGAAACTAAGCCTCCTACTTCGCATTAATTTGAAGCTAAATCATGTGCTTCGCTTGGATTTGAAGCTAAATCATGTGTTTGGCATGGATTTGAAGTTAACTCGTTTGTTTCGCCAGAATTTGAAGCTGAATCATTTATATCACAACTATTTGAAGCTCAACCATTTTTTTCGCATGAATATTAAGCTAATCCAAGTGTTTCGAATGAATTTGAAGCACAATCATGTGTTCCGCATGGATTTGAAGCAAACTCGTTTGTTTCGCCTGTATTTGAAGCTAAATCATGTATATCACAAGTATTTGAAGCTGGACCATTTGTTTGGCATGAATATTAAGCTAAACCATGTGTTTCGAATGAATTTGAAGCTAAATCATGTGTTTCGCTTGGATTTGAAGATAACTCGTTTGTTTCGCCGGCATTTGAAGCTAAATCATGTAAATCACAAGTATTTGTAGCTAAACTATTTGTTTCGCATGGATTTGAAGCTATGCCTTCTACTTCGCATTGATTTGAAGAAAAATCATTTGTTAAGTTTGGATTTGAAGCTAACTCGATTGTTTCGCCTGCATTTAATGCTATATCACTTATATCGCAATTAACTAAAGATAAATCATTTGTTTCTCATGTATTTGAAGCTAAGCCTTCTACTTCGCATTGATTTGAAACTAAATCATGTGTTTCGCATGGATTTGAAGCTAACTTGTTTGTTTCGCCTGCATTTGAAGCTAAATCATGTATATCACAAGTATTTGAAGCTGAACAACTTGTTTCACACGGATTCGAAGACAATCCTTCTACTTCGCATTGATTTGAAGCTAAATCATGTGTTTCGCATGTATTTGAAGCTAACTCGTTTGTTTCGCCTGCATTTGAAGCAAAATCGTGTATATCACAAGTATTTGAAGCTGGACCATTTGTTTGGCATGAATATTAAGCTAAACCATGTGTTTCGAATGAATTTGAAGCTAAATCATGTGTTTCGCTTGGATTTGAAGATAACTCGTTTGTTTCGCCGGCATTTGAAGCTAAATCATGTAAATCACAAGTATCTGTAGCTAAACTATTTGTTTCGCATGGATTTGAAGCTATGCCTTCTACTTCGCATTGATTTGAAGAAAAATCATTTGTTAAGTTTGGATTTGAAGCTAACTCGATTGTTTCGCCTGCATTTAATGCTATATCACTTATATCGCAATTAACTAAAGATAAATCATTTGTTTCTCATGTATTTGAAGCTAAGCCTTCTACTTCGCATTGATTTGAAACTAAATCATGTGTTTCGCATGGATTTGAAGCTAACTTGTTTGTTTCGCCTGCATTTGAAGCTAAATCATGTATATCACAAGTATTTGAAGCTAAACTACTTGTTTCACACGGATTCGAAGACAATCCTTCTACTTCGCATTGATTTGAAGCTAAATCATGTGTTTCGCATGGATTTGAAGCTAACTCGTTTGTTTCGCAGGCAGTTGAAGCTATATCACTTATATCACAAGTATTTGAAGCTAAACCGTTTGTTTCGCACGGATTCGAAGATAAGCCTTTTACTTCGCATTGATTTGAAGCTAAATCATGCATATCACAAGTATATGATGCTAAACCATTTGCTTCGCATGGATTTGAAGCTAAGCCTTCAACTTTGCTTTGATTTGAAGCTAAATCATGTGTTTCGTTTGGATTTTAAGCTAACTCGTTTGTTTCACGTGCAGTTGAAGCTAAATCATGTATATCACAAGTATTTCATGCTGAACCATTTGTTTCGCATGAATATTAAGCAAAACCATGTGCTTCGAACGAATTTGAAACTAAATCATGTGTTTCGCATGGGTTTAAAGCTAACTCGTTTGTTTCGCCTGAATGTGAAGCTAAATCATGTATATCTCAAGTATTTGAAGCTGAACCATTTGTTTCGCATGTATTCGAAGATAAGTCTTCTACTTCGCGTTGACTTGAAGCTAAATCATGTGTTTCGCATGGATTTGAAGATAACTCGTTCGTTTCGACTGCATTTGAAGCTGTATCATGTATATCATATGTATTTGGACCTGAACCATATGTTTCGCGTGAATATTAAGCTAAATCATGTGTTTCGAATGAATTTTAAGCTAAATCATGTGTTTCGTATCGATTTGAAACGAACTTGTTTGTTTCGCATGCAGTTGAACCTAAATCATGTATACCATAAGTATTTGAAGCTAAACCATTTGCTTCGCATGGATTTGAAGATATGTCTTCTACTTCGCATTGATTTGAAGCTGAATCATGTGTTTCGCATGAGTTTGAAGCTAAATCATGTGTTTCGCTTGTATTTCAAGCTAACTCGTTTGTTTCGCGAGCATTTGATGCTGAATGATGTATATCACAAGTATTTGAAGCTAAACCATTTGATTCGCATGGATTTGTAGCTAATTCTTCTACATCGCATTGATTTGAAGCTAAATCATGTGTTTCGCTTGGATTTGAAGCTAACACGCCTGTTTCACATGCTGTTGAAGCTAAATCATGTATACCACGAGTATTTGAAGCTGAACCATTTGTTTCGCATGAATATTAACCTTAACCATGTGTTTCGCATGAGTTTGAAGCTAAATCATGTGTTTCGCTTGGTTATGAAGCTAACTCGTTCGTTTCGCCTGCATTTGAAGCTGTATCATGTATATCATATGTATTTGGACCTGAACCATATGTTTCGCGTGAATATTAAGCTAAATCATGTTTTTCGAATGAATTTTAAGCTAAATCATGTGTTTCGCATCGATTTGAAACGAAATTGTTTGGTTCGCATGCAGTTGAACCTAAATCATGTATACCATAAGTATTTGAAGCTAAACCATTTGCTTCGCATGGATTTGAAGATATGTCTTCTACTTCGCATTGATTTGAACTAAATCATGTGTTTCGCATGGATTTGAAGCTAACTCATTAGTTTCGCATGCAGTTGAAACTCTATCACTTATATCACAAGTATTTGAAGCTAAACCATTTGTTTCGCATGGATTTGAAGATAAGCCGTCTACTTCGCAATGATTTGAAGCTGAATCATGTGTTTCGCATGAGCTTGAAGCTAAATCATGTGTTTCGCTTGTATTTCAAGCTAACTCGTTTGTTTCGCGAGCATTTGATGCTGAATCATGTATATCACAAGTATTTGAAGCTAAACCATTTGATTCGCATGGATTTGTAGCTAATTCTTCTACATCGCATTGATTTGAAGCTAAATCATGTGTTTCGCTTGGATTTGAAGCTAACACGCCTGTTTCACATGCTGTTGAAGCTAAATCATGTATACCACGAGTATTTGAAGCTGAACCATTTGTTTCGCATGAATATTAAGCTTAACCATGTGTTTCGCATGAGTTTGAAGCTAAATCATGTGTTTCGCTTGGTTATGAAGCTAACTCGTTCGTTTCGCCTGCATTTGAAGCTGTATCATGTATATCATATGTATTTGGACCTGAACCATATGTTTCGCGTGAATATTAAGCTAAATCATGTTTTTCGAATGAATTTTAAGCTAAATCATGTGTTTCGCATCGATTTGAAACGAAATTGTTTTGTTCGCATGCAGTTGAACCTAAATCATGTATACCATAAGTATTTGAAGCTAAACCATTTGCTTCGCATGGATTTGAAGATATGTCTTCTACTTCGCATTGATTTGAACTAAATCATGTGTTTCGCATGGATTTGAAGCTAACTCATTAGTTTCGCATGCAGTTGAAACTCTATCACTTATATCACAAGTATTTGAAGCTAAACCATTTGTTTCGCATGGATTTAAAGATAAGCCTTCTACTTCGCAATTATTTGATACTAGATCATGTGTTTCGCTTGGTTATGAAGCTAACTCGTTCGTTTCGCCTGCATTTGAAGCTGTATCATGTATATCATATGTATTTGGACCTGAACCATATGTTTCGCGTGAATATTAAGCTAAATCATGTTTTTCGAATGAATTTTAAGCTAAATCATGTGTTTCGCATCGATTTGAAACGAAATTGTTTTGTTCGCATGCAGTTGAACCTAAATCATGTATACCATAAGTATTTGAAGCTAAACCATTTGCTTCGCATGGATTTGAAGATATGTCTTCTACTTCGCATTGATTTGAACTAAATCATGTGTTTCGCATGGATTTGAAGCTAACTCATTAGTTTCGCATGCAGTTGAAACTCTATCACTTATATCACAAGTATTTGAAGCTAAACCATTTGTTTCGCATGGATTTGAAGATAAGCCGTCTACTTCGCAATGATTTGAAGCTGAATCATGTGTTTCGCATGAGCTTGAAGCTAAATCATGTGTTTCGCGTGGATTTGAAGCTAACTCGTTTGTTTCGCATGCAGTTGAAGCTATATCATGTATATCACAAGTATTTGAAGCGATACCATTTGTTTCGCTTGTATTTGAAGATAAGCCTTCTATTTCGCATGAATTTGAAGCTAAATCTTGTGTTTAGTTTGGATTTGAAACTAACTCGATTGTTTCGGCTGCATTTGAAGCTAAGTCATGTATTACACAAGAATTTGAAGCTAAAGCATTTGATTCGCATGGATTTGAAGCTAAGCCTTCTACTTCGCATTGATTTGAAGCTAAGTCATGTGTTTCGCATGGATTTGAAGTCAACTCGTTTGTTTCGTCTGCATATGAAGCTATTTCATTTATATCGCAAGTATTTGAAGCTTAATCATGTGTTTCGCTTGGATTTGAAACCAAGCATTCTACTTCGCATTGATTTGATGCTAGACCATGTGATTCGCATGAATTTGAAGCTAAATCATGTGTTTGGCATGGATTTGAAGTTAACTCGTTTGTTTCGCCAGAATTTGAAGCTAAATCATTTATATCACAACTATTTGAAGCTCAACCATTTTTTTCGCATGAATATTAAGCTAATGCAAGTGTTTCGAATGAATTTGAAGCACAATCATGTGTTCCGCATGGATTTGAAGCAAACTCGTTTGTTTCGCCTGTATTTGAAGCTAAATCATGTATATCACAAGTATTTGAAGCTAAACCATTTGTTTCGCATGGATTTGAAGCTAAATCATGTGTTTCGCTTGGATTTGAAGCTACTCGTATGTTTCGCATGCTGTTGAAGATAAATCATGCATATCACAAGTATTTGAAGCTAAACCATTTGTTTAGCATGGATTTGAAGCTAAATCATGTGTTACGGTTGGATTTGAAGCTAACTCGTTTGTTTCGCATGGAGTTGAAGCTAAATCATGTATATCACAAGTATTTGAAGCTGAACCAATTGTTCCGCATGTATATTAATCTAAACCATGTGTTTCGCATGAATAATAATCTAAACCATGTGATTCGCATCAATTTAAAGCTAAATCATGTGTTTCGCATGGTTTTGAAGCTAACTCGTTTGTTTTGAATCCAGTTGAAGCTAAATCATGTATATGACAAGTATTTGAACCTGAACCAATTGTTCCGCATGAATATTAATCTAAACCATGTGTTTCGCATGAATAATAATCTAAACCATGTGATTCGCATCAATTTAAAGCTCAATTTGAAACTAAGCCTCCTACTTCGCATTAATTTGAAGCTAAATCATGCGCTTCGCTTGGATTTGAAGCTAAGCCTTCTACTTCGCATTGATTTGAAGCTAAATCATGTGATTCGCATGGATTTGAAGCTAACTGGTTTGTTTCGCATGATGTTGAAGCTATATCATGTTTATCACAAGTATTTGAAGCTAAACCATTTGCTTCGCATGGATATGTAGCTAATCCTTCTAATTCGCACGAATTTGAATCTAAATCATGTGTTTCGCATGGATGTGAAGCTAAATAATGTGTTTCGATTGGATTTGATGCTAACTAGTCTGTTTCGCAAGCAGTTGAAGCTAAATCATGTATATCATAAGTATTTGAAGCTAAACCATTTGTATCGCATGGATTTGAAGCTAAACCTTCTACATCGCATTGATTTGAAGCTAAATCATTTGTTCCGCATGGATTTTGAAGCTAAATCGTTCGATTCGTCTGCATTTGAAGCTATATCCCTAATATCGCAAGAATCTGAATCTAAATCATTTGTTTCGCATGGATTTTAAGCTAAGCCTTCTACATCGTATTGATTTGAAGCTAAATCATTTGTATCGCATGGATTTGAAGCTAAACCTTCTACATCGCATTGATTTGCAGCTAAATCATGTGTTTCGCATGGATTTGAAGTTAACTCGTTTGTTTCGACTGCATTTGAAGCTATATCACTTATATCGCAAGTATCTGAAGCTAAATCATTTGTTTCGCATGGATTTTGAAGCCAACTCGTTTGATTCGTTTGAATTTGAAACTACATCACTTATATGCCTAGTGTTTGAAGCTAAATCACTTGTTTCGCATGGATTTGAAGCTAAACCTTCTACATCGCATGGATTTGAAGCTAACTCGTTTGATTCGTCTGCATTTGAAGCTATATTACTTATATCCCAAGTGTTTGAATTTAAATCATTTGTTTCGCTTGGATTTGAAGCTAAGCCTTCTACTTCGCATTGAACTGAAGCTAATACATGTGTATCGCATGGATTTTGAAGCCAACTCGTTTGATTCGTCTGCATTTGAAGCATTATCACTTATATCGCAAGTATCTGATGCTAAATCATTTGTTTCGCATGGATTTGTAGCTAAAGCTTCTACATCGCATTGATTTGAAGCTAAATCATTTGTTTCGCATGGATTTGAAGCTAAACCTTCTACATCGTATTGATTTGCAGCTAAGCCATGTGTATCGCTTGTATTTGAAGCTAACTCGTTTGTTTCGACAGCACTTGAAGCTATATCACTTATATAGTAAGTATATAAAGCTAAATAATTTGTGTCGCATAGATATGAAGCTAAACCTTCTACATCGCATTGATTTGCAGATAAATCATGTGTTTTGCATGGATTTGAAGCTAACTCGTTTGTTTCGACTGCATTTGAAGATATATCACTTATATCGCAAGTATCTGAAGCTAAATCATTTGTTTCGCATGGATTTGAAGCTAATCCTTCTACATCGATTTGTTTTGAAGCTAAATTATGTGTTCTGCATGGATTTTATGCTAACTCGCACGGATTTGAATCTAACTCGTTAGTTTCGCCTGCATTTGTTGCTATATCACTTATATCGCAAGTATCTGGTCCTAAATCATTTGTTTCCTACGAATTTGAAGCTAAGCCTTCTACTTGGCAACTATTTGAAGCTAAATGATGTGTATCGCATGGATTTTGTAGCTAACCCGTTTTAGTCGTCTGCATTTGAAACTATATCACTTATATCCCAAGTTTTTGAAGCTAAATCATTTGTTCTCATGGATTTGAAGCTAAACCTTCTACATCGCATTGATTTGAAGCTAAATCATGTGTTTCGCTTGGATTTGAAGCTAAACCTTCTACATCGCATTGATTTGAAGCTAAATGATGTGTGTCGCATGGATTTTGAATCTAACTCGATTGATTCGTCTGCATTTGAAGTTAAATCACTTATATCCCAAGTGTTTGAAGCTAAATCATTTGTTTCGCATGGATTTGAAGCTAAACCTTCTACATCGCATTCATTTGAAGCTAAATAATGTGCTTCGCTTGGATTTGTAGCTAAACCTACTACATCGCTTTGTTTTGAAACTAAATCATGTTTTGCATGGATTTTAATCTTACTCGTTTGTTTCCCCTGCATTTGAAGCTATATCACTTATATCGCAAGTAACTGATGCTAAATCATTTGTTTCGCATGGATTTGAAGATAAGCTTTCTACGTCGCATGGATGTAAAGCTGAATCATGTGTTCCGCATGGATTTGAAGCTAACTCGTTTGAAGTGCACTTGAAACAATATCACTTATATCGCTAGTATCTGAAGCTATAATCATTTGTTTCGCATGGATTTGAAGCTACACCTTCAACGTCGCATTGATTTGCAGCTAAATCATGAGTTTCGCATGGATCTGAAGCTAACCCGTTTGTTTCGTCTGCATTTGAAGCTATTTCACTTATATCCCAAGTGGTTGAAGCTAAATCATTTGTTTCGCATGGATTTGAAGCTAAACCTTCTACATCGCATTGATTTGATACTAGATCATGTGTTTCGCTAAGATTTGAAGCTAACTCGTTTGTGTCGCCTGCATTTGAAGCTAAATCATGTATATCACAAGTATTTGAAGCTAAACCATTTGTTTCGCATGGATTTGAAGATAAGCCTTCTACTTCGCATTGATTTGAAGCTAAATCATGTGTATCGCATGGATTTGATGCTAACTCGTTTGTTTCGCCTGCATTTGAAGCTGAATCATGTATACCACAAGTATTTGAAGCTAAACCATTTGATTCGTATGGATTTGTTGCTAAATCTTCTACTTCGCATTGATTTGAACAAAATTATGTTTTTCGCATGGATTTGAAGCTAAGCCTTCTACTTCGCATTGATTTGAAGCAAGATCATGTGTTTCGCTTGGTTTTTAATCTAACTCGTTTGTTTCGCCTGCATTTGAAGCTAAATCATGTATATCACAAGTATTTGAAGCGATACCATTTGTTTCGCATGTATTTGAAGATAAGCCTTCTATTTCGCATGAATTTGAAGCTAAATCTCGTGTTTAGTTTGGATTTGAAACTAACTCGATTGTTTCGGCTGCATTTGAAGCTAAGTCATGTATAACACAAGAATTAGAAGCTAAAGCATTTGATTCGCATGGATTTGAAGCTAAGCCTTCTACTTCGCATTGATTTGTAGCTAAGTCATGTGTTTCGCACGGATTTGAAGTCAACTCGTTTGTTTCGTCTGCATATGAAGCTATTTCATTTATATCGCAAGTATTTGAAGCTTAATCATGTGTTTCGCTTGGATTTGAAACCAAGCATTCTACTTCGCATTGATTTGATGCTAAACCATGTGATTCGCATGAATTTGAAGCTAAATTATGTGTTTGGCATGGATTTGAAGTTAACTCGTTTGTTTCGCCAGAATTTGAAGCTAAATCATTTATATCACAACTATTTGAAGCTCAACCATTTGTTTCGCATGGATTTGAAGCTAAATCATGTGTTTCGCTTGGATTTGAAGCTACTCGTATGTTTCGCATGCTGTTGAAGATAAATCATGCATATCACAAGTATTTGAAGCTAAACCATTTGTTTAGCATGGATTTGAAGCTAAATCATGTGTTACGGTTGGATTTGAAGCTAACTCGTTTGTTTCGCATGGAGTTGAAGCTAAATCATGTATATCACAAGTATTTGAAGCTGAACCAATTGTTCCGCATGTATATTAATCTAAACCATGTGTTTCGTATGAATAATAATCTAAACCATGTGATTCGCATCAATTTAAAGCTAAATCATGTGTTTCGCATGGTTTTGAAGCTAACTCGTTTGTTTTGAATCCAGTTGAAGCTAAATCATGTATATGACAAGTATTTGAACCTGAACCAATTGTTCCGCATGAATATTAATCTAAACCATGTGTTTCGCATGAGTAATAATCTAAACCATGTGATTCGCACCAATTTAAAGCTAAATCATGTGTTTCGCATGATTTTGAAGCTAACTCGTTTGTTTTGAATGCAGTTGAAGCTAAATCATGTATATCACAAGTATTTGATATTAAACCATTTGTTTCGCATTGATTTGAAGCTAAGATTTCTCCTTCGCATTGATTTGAAGTTAAATCATGTGTTTCGCTAGAATTTGAAGCTAATTCATTTGTCTCGCATGCAGCTGAAGCTAAATCATGTATATCACAAGTATTTGATGCTATACCAATTGATTCGCAGGGATTTGAAACTAAGCCTCCTACTTCGCATTAATTTGAAGCTAAATCATGTGCTTCGCTTGGATTTGAAGCTAAGCCTTCTACTTCGCATTGATTTGAAGCTAAATCATGTGATTCGCATGGATTTGAAGCTATATCACTTATATCCCAAGTGTTTGAATTTAAATCATTTGTTTCGCTTGGATTTGAAGCTAAGCCTTCTACTTCGCATTGAACTGAAGCTAATACATGTGTATCGCATGGATTTTGAAGCCAACTCGTTTGATTCGTCTGCATTTGAAGCATTATCACTTATATCGCAAGTATCTAATGCTAAATCATTTGTTTCGCATGGATTTGTAGCTAAAGCTTCTACATCGCATTGATTTGAAGCTAAATCATTTGTTTCGCATGTATTTGAAGCTAAACCTTCTACATCGTATTGATTTGCAGCTAAGCCATGTGTATCGCTTGTATTTGAAGCTAACTCGTTTGTTTCGACTGCATTTGAAGATATATCACTTATATCGCAAGTATCTGAAGCTAAATCATTTGTTTCGCATGGATTTGAAGCTAATCCTTCTACATCGATTTGTTTTGAAGCTAAATTATGTGTTCTGCATGGATTTTATGCTAACTCGCACGGATTTGAATCTAACTCGTTAGTTTCGCCTGCATTTGTTGCTATATCACTTATATCGCAAGTATCTGGTCCTAAATCATTTGTTTCCTACGAATTTGAAGCTAAGCCTTCTACTTGGCAACTATTTGAAGCTAAATGATGTGTATCGCATGGATTTTGTAGCTAACCCGTTTTAGTCGTCTGCATTTGAAACTATATCACTTATATCCCAAGTGTTTGAAGCTAAATCATTTGTTCTCATGGATTTGAAGCTAAACCTTCTACATCGCATTGATTTGAAGCTAAATCATGTGTTTCGCTTGGATTTGAAGCTAAACCTTCTAGATCGCATTGATTTGAAGCGAAATGATGTGTGTCGCATGGATTTTGAAGCTAACTCGATTGATTCGTCTGCATTTGAAGTTATATCACTTATATCCCAAGTGTTTGAAGCTAAATCATTTGTTTCGCATGGATTTGAAGCTAAACCTTCTACATCGCATTCATTTGAAGCTAAATAATGTGCTTCGCTTGGATTTGTAGCTAAACCTACTACATCGCTTTGTTTTGAATCTAAATCATGTTTTGCATGGATTTTAATCTTACTCGTTTGTTTCCCCTGCATTTGAAGCTATATCACTTATATCGCAAGTAACTGATGCTAAATTATTTGTTTCGCATGGATTTGACGCTAAACCTTCTACATTGCATTGATTTGCAGCTGAATCATGTGTTTCGCATGGATTTGAAGCTAAGCCTTCTATTTCGCATGGATTTAAATCGAAATGATGTGTATCGCATGGATTTTGAAGCCAACTCGTTTGAATCGCCTGCATTTGAAGCTATATCACTTATATCCCACGTGTTTGATGCTAAATCATTTGTTTCGCATGGATTTGAAGATAAGCTTTCTACGTCGCATGGATGTAAAGCTGAATCATGTGTTACGCATGGATTTGAAGCTAACTCGTTTGTTTCGACTGCACTTGAAACAATATCACTTATATCGCTAGTATCTGAAGCTATAATCATTTGTTTCGCATGGATTTGAAGCTACACCTTCAACGTCGCATTGATTTGCAGCTAAATCATGAGTTTCGCATGGATCTGAAGCTAACCCGTTTGTTTCGTCTGCATTTGAAGCTATTTCACTTATATCCCAAGTGGTTGAAGCTAAATCATTTGTTTCGCATGGATTTGAAGCTAAACCTTCTACATCGCATTGATTTGATACTAGATCATGTGTTTCGCTAAGATTTGAAGCTAACTCGTTTGTGTCGCCCGCATTTGAAGCTAAATCATGTATATCACAAGTATTTGAAGCTAAACCATTTGTTTCGCATGGATTCGAAGATAAGCCTTCTACTTCGCATTGATTTGAAGCTAAATCATGTGTATCGCATGGATTTGAAACTAACTCGTTTGTTTCGCCTGCATTTGGAGCTGAATCATGTATATCATAAGTATTTGAAGCTAAACCATTTGATTCGTATGGATTTGTAGCTAATCTTCTACTTCGCATTGATTTGAAGCAAAATTATGTCTTTCGCATGGACTTCAAGCTTAGCCTTCTACTTCGCATTGATTTGAAGCTAAATCATGTGTATCGCATGGATTTGAAGCCAACTCGTTTGTTTCGCCTGCATTTGAAACTAAATCATGTATATCACAAGTATTTGAAGCTAAAACATTTGATTCGCAAGGGATTGAATATAAGCCTTCTATTTCGCATTGATTTGAAGCTAAAACATGCGTATCGCACGGATTTTGAAGCTAACTCGTTTGTTTCGTCTGCATTTGAAGCTATATCACTTATATCCCAAGTGTTAGAAGCTAAAACATTTGTTTCGCATGGATTTGAAGCTATACCTTCTACGTCGCTTTGATTTGAAGCTAAATCATGTGTTTTGCATGGATTTGATGTTAACTCGTTTGATTCCTCTGCATTTGAAGCTATTTCAGTTTTATCGCAAGTATCTGATGCTAAATCATGTGTTTCGCATGGAATTGATGCTAAACCTCCTACATCGCATTGATTTGCAGCTAAATCATGTGTTCCGCATGGATTTGAAGCAAACTCGTTTGTTTCGCCTGTATTTGAAGCTAAATCATGTATATCACAAGTATTTGAAGCTAAACCATTTGTTTCGCATGGATTTGAAGCTAAATCATGTGTTTCGCTTGGATTTGAAGCTACTCGTATGTTTCGCATGCTGTTGAAGATAAATCATGCATATCACAAGTATTTGAAGCTAAACCATTTGTTTAGCATGGATTTGAAGCTAAATCATGTGTTACGGTTGGATTTGAAGCTAACTCGTTTGTTTCGCATGGAGTTGAAGCTAAATCATGTATATCACAAGTATTTGAAGCTGAACCAATTGTTCCGCATGTATATTAATCTAAACCATGTGTTTCGCATGAATAATAATCTAAACCATGTGATTCGCATCAATTTAAAGCTAAATCATGTGTTTCGCATGATTTTGAAGCTAACTCGTTTGTTTTGAATGCAGTTGAAGCTAAATCATGTTAATGACAAGTATTTTAAGTTAAACAATTTGATTCGCATGGATTTGAAGCTAAGCCTTCTACTTGGCATCGATTTGAGGCTAAATCACGTGTCTCGCATGGATTTGAAGATAACTCGTTTGTTTCGCACGCAGTTGAAGCTTAATCATGTATATCACAAGTATTTGATATTAAACCATTTGTTTCGCATTGATTTGAAGCTAAGATTTCTCCTTCGCATTGATTTGAAGTTAAATCATGTGTTTCGCTAGAATTTGAAGCTAATTCATTTGTCTCGCATGCAGCTGAAGCTAAATCATGTATATCACAAGTATTTGATACTATACCAATTGATTCGCATGGATTTGAAACTAAGCCTCCTACTTCGCATTAATTTGAAGCTAAATCATGTGCTTCGCGTGGATTTGAAGCTAACTCGTTTGTTTCGCATGCAGTTGAAGCTATATCATGTATATCACAAGTATTTGAAGCGATACCATTTGTTTCGCTTGTATTTGAAGATAAGCCTTCTATTTCGCATGAATTTGAAGCTAAATCTTGTGTTTAGTTTGGATTTGAAACTAACTCGATTGTTTCGGCTGCATTTGAAGCTAAGTCATATATAACACAAGAATTTGAAGCTAAAGCATTTGATTCGCATGGATTTGAAGCTAAGCCTTCTACTTCGCATTGATTTGAAGCTAAGTCATGTGTTTCGCATGGATTTGAAGCTAAACCTTCTACATCGCATTGATTTGATACTAGATCATGTGTTTCGCTAAGATTTGAAGCTAACTCGTTTGTGTCGCCCGCATTTGAAGCTAAATCATGTATATCACAAGTATTTGAAGCTAAACCATTTGTTTCGCATGGATTCGAAGATAAGCCTTCTACTTCGCATTGATTTGAAGCTAAATCATGTGTATCGCATGGATTTGAAACTAACTCGTTTGTTTCGCCTGCATTTGGAGCTGAATCATGTATATCATAAGTATTTGAAGCTAAACCATTTGATTCGTATGGATTTGTAGCTAATCTTCTACTTCGCATTGATTTGAAGCAAAATTATGTCTTTCGCATGGACTTCAAGCTTAGCCTTCTACTTCGCATTGATTTGAAGCTAAATCATGTGTATCGCATGGATTTGAAGCCAACTCGTTTGTTTCGCCTGCATTTGAAACTAAATCATGTATATCACAAGTATTTGAAGCTAAAACATTTGATTCGCAAGGGATTGAATATAAGCCTTCTATTTCGCATTGATTTGAAGCTAAAACATGCGTATCGCACGGATTTTGAAGCTAACTCGTTTGTTTCGTCTGCATTTGAAGCTATATCACTTATATCCCAAGTGTTAGAAGCTAAAACATTTGTTTCGCATGGATTTGAAGCTATACCTTCTACGTCGCTTTGATTTGAAGCTAAATCATGTGTTTTGCATGGATTTGATGTTAACTCGTTTGATTCCTCTGCATTTGAAGCTATTTCAGTTTTATCGCAAGTATCTGATGCTAAATCATGTGTTTCGCATGGAATTGATGCTAAACCTCCTACATCGCATTGATTTGCAGCTAAATCATGTGTTCCGCATGGATTTGAAGCAAACTCGTTTGTTTCGCCTGTATTTGAAGCTAAATCATGTATATCACAAGTATTTGAAGCTAAACCATTTGTTTCGCATGGATTTGAAGCTAAATCATGTGTTTCGCTTGGATTTGAAGCTACTCGTATGTTTCGCATGCTGTTGAAGATAAATCATGCATATCACAAGTATTTGAAGCTAAACCATTTGTTTAGCATGGATTTGAAGCTAAATCATGTGTTACGGTTGGATTTGAAGCTAACTCGTTTGTTTCGCATGGAGTTGAAGCTAAATCATGTATATCACAAGTATTTGAAGCTGAACCAATTGTTCCGCATGTATATTAATCTAAACCATGTGTTTCGCATGAATAATAATCTAAACCATGTGATTCGCATCAATTTAAAGCTAAATCATGTGTTTCGCATGATTTTGAAGCTAACTCGTTTGTTTTGAATGCAGTTGAAGCTAAATCATGTTAATGACAAGTATTTTAAGTTAAACAATTTGATTCGCATGGATTTGAAGCTAAGCCTTCTACTTGGCATCGATTTGAGGCTAAATCACGTGTCTCGCATGGATTTGAAGATAACTCGTTTGTTTCGCACGCAGTTGAAGCTTAATCATGTATATCACAAGTATTTGATATTAAACCATTTGTTTCGCATTGATTTGAAGCTAAGATTTCTCCTTCGCATTGATTTGAAGTTAAATCATGTGTTTCGCTAGAATTTGAAGCTAATTCATTTGTCTCGCATGCAGCTGAAGCTAAATCATGTATATCACAAGTATTTGATACTATACCAATTGATTCGCATGGATTTGAAACTAAGCCTCCTACTTCGCATTAATTTGAAGCTAAATCATGTGCTTCGCGTGGATTTGAAGCTAACTCGTTTGTTTCGCATGCAGTTGAAGCTATATCATGTATATCACAAGTATTTGAAGCGATACCATTTGTTTCGCTTGTATTTGAAGATAAGCCTTCTATTTCGCATGAATTTGAAGCTAAATCTTGTGTTTAGTTTGGATTTGAAACTAACTCGATTGTTTCGGCTGCATTTGAAGCTAAGTCATATATAACACAAGAATTTGAAGCTAAAGCATTTGATTCGCATGGATTTGAAGCTAAGCCTTCTACTTCGCATTGATTTGAAGCTAAGTCATGTGTTTCGCATGGATTTGAAGCTAAACCTTCTACATCGCATTGATTTGATACTAGATCATGTGTTTCGCTAAGATTTGAAGCTAACTCGTTTGTGTCGCCTGCATTTGAAGCTAAATCATGTATATCACAAGTATTTGAAGCTAAACCATTTGTTTCGCATGGATTTGAAGATAAGCCTTCTACTTCGCATTGATTTGAAGCTAAATCATGTGTATCGCATGGATTTGATGCTAACTCGTTTGTTTCGCCTGCATTTGAAGCTGAATCATGTATATCACAAGTATTTGAAGCTAAACCATTTGATTCGTATGGATTTGTTGCTAAATCTTCTACTTCGCATTGATTTGAACAAAATTATGTTTTTCGCATGGATTTGAAGCTAAGCCTTCTACTTCGCATTGATTTGAAGCAAGATCATGTGTTTCGCTTGGATTTGAATCTAACTCGTTTGTTTCGCCTGCATTTGAAGCTAAATCATGTATATCACGAGTATTTCAAGCTAAACAATTTGTTTCGGATGGATTTGAAGATAAGCCTTCTATTTCGCATTGATTTGAAGCTAAATAATGTGTATCGCATGGATTTGAAGCTAACTCGTTTGTTTCGCCTGCATTTGGAGATGAATCATGTATATCATAAGTATTTGAAGCTAAACCATTTGATTCATATGGATTTGAAGCACAATCATGTGTTGCGGATGGATTTGAAGCAAACTCGTTTGTTTCGCCTGTATTTGAAGCTCAATCATGTATATCACAAGTATTTGAAGCTAAACCATTTGTTTCGCATAGATTTGAAGCTAAATCATGTGTTTCGCTTGGATTTGAAGCTACTCGTTTGTTTCGCGTGCAGTTGAAGCTAAATCATGCATATGACAAGTATTTGAAGTTAAACTATTTGATTCGCATTGAATTGAAGCTAAATCACGTGTCTCGCATGGATTTGAAGATAACTCGTTTGTTTCGCATGCAGTTGAAGCTCAATCATGTATATCACAAGTATTTGATATTAAACCATTTGTTTCGCATTGATTTGAAGCTAAGATTTCTCCTTCGCATTGATTTGAAGTTAAATCATGTGTTTCCCTTGGGTGAGAAGCTAAATCTTTTGTCTCGCATGCAGCTGATGCTAAATCATGTATATCACACGTATTTGTTGCTATACCAATTGATTTGCAGGGATTTGAAACTAAGCCTCCTACTTCGCATTAATTTGAAGCTAAATCATGTGCTTCGCTTGGATTTGAAGCTAAATCATGTGTTTGGCATGGATTTGAAGTTAACTCGTTTGTTTCGCCAGAATTTGAAGCTGAATCATTTATATCACAACTATTTGAAGCTCAACCATTTTTTTCGCATGAATATTAAGCTAATCCAAGTGTTTCGAATGAATTTGAAGCACAATCATGTGTTCCGCATGGATTTGAAGCAAACTCGTTTGTTTCGCCTGTATTTGAAGCTAAATCATGTATATCACAAGTATTTGAAGCTGGACCATTTGTTTGGCATGAATATTAAGCTAAACCATGTGTTTCGAATGAATTTGAAGCTAAATCATGTGTTTCGCTTGGATTTGAAGATAACTCGTTTGTTTCGCCGGCATTTGAAGCTAAATCATGTAAATCACAAGTATTTGTAGCTAAACTATTTGTTTCGCATGGATTTGAAGCTATGCCTTCTACTTCGCATTGATTTGAAGAAAAATCATTTGTTAAGTTTGGATTTGAAGCTAACTCGATTGTTTCGCCTGCATTTAATGCTATATCACTTATATCGCAATTAACTAAAGATAAATCATTTGTTTCTCATGTATTTGAAGCTAAGCCTTCTACTTCGCATTGATTTGAAACTAAATCATGTGTTTCGCATGGATTTGAAGCTAACTTGTTTGTTTCGCCTGCATTTGAAGCTAAATCATGTATATCACAAGTATTTGAAGCTGAACTACTTGTTTCACACGGATTCGAAGACAATCCTTCTACTTCGCATTGATTTGAAGCTAAATCATGTGTTTCGCATGTATTTGAAGCTAACTCGTTTGTTTCGCCTGCATTTGAAGCAAAATCGTGTATATCACAAGTATTTGAAGCTGGACCATTTGTTTGGCATGAATATTAAGCTAAACCATGTGTTTCGAATGAATTTGAAGCTAAATCATGTGTTTCGCTTGGATTTGAAGATAACTCGTTTGTTTCGCCGGCATTTGAAGCTAAATCATGTAAATCACAAGTATTTGTAGCTAAACTATTTGTTTCGCATGGATTTGAAGCTAAACCTTCTACATCGCATTCATTTGAAGCTAAATAATGTGCTTCGCTTGGATTTGTAGCTAAACCTACTACATCGCTTTGTTTTGAATCTAAATCATGTTTTGCATGGATTTTAATCTTACTCGTTTGTTTCCCCCTGCATTTGAAGCTATATCACTTATATCGCAAGTAACTGATGCTAAATTATTTGTTTCGCATGGATTTGACGCTAAACCTTCTACATTGCATTGATTTGCAGCTGAATCATGTGTTTCGCATGGATTTGAAGCTAAGCCTTCTATTTCGCATGGATTTAAATCGAAATGATGTGTATCGCATGGATTTTGAAGCCAACTCGTTTGAATCGCCTGCATTTGAAGCTATATCACTTATATCCCACGTGTTTGATGCTAAATCATTTGTTTCGCATGGATTTGAAGATAAGCTTTCTACGTCGCATGGATGTAAAGCTGAATCATGTGTTACGCATGGATTTGAAGCTAACTCGTTTGTTTCGACTGCACTTGAAACAATATCACTTATATCGCTAGTATCTGAAGCTATAATCATTTGTTTCGCATGGATTTGAAGCTACACCTTCAACGTCGCATTGATTTGCAGCTAAATCATGAGTTTCGCATGGATCTGAAGCTAACCCGTTTGTTTCGTCTGCATTTGAAGCTATTTCACTTATATCCCAAGTGGTTGAAGCTAAATCATTTGTTTCGCATGGATTTGAAGCTAAACCTTCTACATCGCATTGATTTGATACTAGATCATGTGTTTCGCTAAGATTTGAAGCTAACTCGTTTGTGTCGCCCGCATTTGAAGCTAAATCATGTATATCACAAGTATTTGAAGCTAAACCATTTGTTTCGCATGGATTCGAAGATAAGCCTTCTACTTCGCATTGATTTGAAGCTAAATCATGTGTATCGCATGGATTTGAAACTAACTCGTTTGTTTCGCCTGCATTTGGAGCTGAATCATGTATATCATAAGTATTTGAAGCTAAACCATTTGATTCGTATGGATTTGTAGCTAATCTTCTACTTCGCATTGATTTGAAGCAAAATTATGTCTTTCGCATGGACTTCAAGCTTAGCCTTCTACTTCGCATTGATTTGAAGCTAAATCATGTGTATCGCATGGATTTGAAGCCAACTCGTTTGTTTCGCCTGCATTTGAAACTAAATCATGTATATCACAAGTATTTGAAGCTAAAACATTTGATTCGCAAGGGATTGAATATAAGCCTTCTATTTCGCATTGATTTGAAGCTAAAACATGCGTATCGCACGGATTTTGAAGCTAACTCGTTTGTTTCGTCTGCATTTGAAGCTATATCACTTATATCCCAAGTGTTAGAAGCTAAAACATTTGTTTCGCATGGATTTGAAGCTATACCTTCTACGTCGCTTTGATTTGAAGCTAAATCATGTGTTTTGCATGGATTTGATGTTAACTCGTTTGATTCCTCTGCATTTGAAGCTATTTCAGTTTTATCGCAAGTATCTGATGCTAAATCATGTGTTTCGCATGGAATTGATGCTAAACCTCCTACATCGCATTGATTTGCAGCTAAATCATGTGTTCCGCATGGATTTGAAGCAAACTCGTTTGTTTCGCCTGTATTTGAAGCTAAATCATGTATATCACAAGTATTTGAAGCTAAACCATTTGTTTCGCATGGATTTGAAGCTAAATCATGTGTTTCGCTTGGATTTGAAGCTACTCGTATGTTTCGCATGCTGTTGAAGATAAATCATGCATATCACAAGTATTTGAAGCTAAACCATTTGTTTAGCATGGATTTGAAGCTAAATCATGTGTTACGGTTGGATTTGAAGCTAACTCGTTTGTTTCGCATGGAGTTGAAGCTAAATCATGTATATCACAAGTATTTGAAGCTGAACCAATTGTTCCGCATGTATATTAATCTAAACCATGTGTTTCGCATGAATAATAATCTAAACCATGTGATTCGCATCAATTTAAAGCTAAATCATGTGTTTCGCATGATTTTGAAGCTAACTCGTTTGTTTTGAATGCAGTTGAAGCTAAATCATGTTAATGACAAGTATTTTAAGTTAAACAATTTGATTCGCATGGATTTGAAGCTAAGCCTTCTACTTGGCATCGATTTGAGGCTAAATCACGTGTCTCGCATGGATTTGAAGATAACTCGTTTGTTTCGCACGCAGTTGAAGCTTAATCATGTATATCACAAGTATTTGATATTAAACCATTTGTTTCGCATTGATTTGAAGCTAAGATTTCTCCTTCGCATTGATTTGAAGTTAAATCATGTGTTTCGCTAGAATTTGAAGCTAATTCATTTGTCTCGCATGCAGCTGAAGCTAAATCATGTATATCACAAGTATTTGATACTATACCAATTGATTCGCATGGATTTGAAACTAAGCCTCCTACTTCGCATTAATTTGAAGCTAAATCATGTGCTTCGCGTGGATTTGAAGCTAACTCGTTTGTTTCGCATGCAGTTGAAGCTATATCATGTATATCACAAGTATTTGAAGCGATACCATTTGTTTCGCTTGTATTTGAAGATAAGCCTTCTATTTCGCATGAATTTGAAGCTAAATCTTGTGTTTAGTTTGGATTTGAAACTAACTCGATTGTTTCGGCTGCATTTGAAGCTAAGTCATATATAACACAAGAATTTGAAGCTAAAGCATTTGATTCGCATGGATTTGAAGCTAAGCCTTCTACTTCGCATTGATTTGAAGCTAAGTCATGTGTTTCGCATGGATTTGAAGCTAAACCTTCTACATCGCATTGATTTGATACTAGATCATGTGTTTCGCTAAGATTTGAAGCTAACTCGTTTGTGTCGCCCGCATTTGAAGCTAAATCATGTATATCACAAGTATTTGAAGCTAAACCATTTGTTTCGCATGGATTCGAAGATAAGCCTTCTACTTCGCATTGATTTGAAGCTAAATCATGTGTATCGCATGGATTTGAAACTAACTCGTTTGTTTCGCCTGCATTTGGAGCTGAATCATGTATATCATAAGTATTTGAAGCTAAACCATTTGATTCGTATGGATTTGTAGCTAATCTTCTACTTCGCATTGATTTGAAGCAAAATTATGTCTTTCGCATGGACTTCAAGCTTAGCCTTCTACTTCGCATTGATTTGAAGCTAAATCATGTGTATCGCATGGATTTGAAGCCAACTCGTTTGTTTCGCCTGCATTTGAAACTAAATCATGTATATCACAAGTATTTGAAGCTAAAACATTTGATTCGCAAGGGATTGAATATAAGCCTTCTATTTCGCATTGATTTGAAGCTAAAACATGCGTATCGCACGGATTTTGAAGCTAACTCGTTTGTTTCGTCTGCATTTGAAGCTATATCACTTATATCCCAAGTGTTAGAAGCTAAAACATTTGTTTCGCATGGATTTGAAGCTATACCTTCTACGTCGCTTTGATTTGAAGCTAAATCATGTGTTTTGCATGGATTTGATGTTAACTCGTTTGATTCCTCTGCATTTGAAGCTATTTCAGTTTTATCGCAAGTATCTGATGCTAAATCATGTGTTTCGCATGGAATTGATGCTAAACCTCCTACATCGCATTGATTTGCAGCTAAATCATGTGTTCCGCATGGATTTGAAGCAAACTCGTTTGTTTCGCCTGTATTTGAAGCTAAATCATGTATATCACAAGTATTTGAAGCTAAACCATTTGTTTCGCATGGATTTGAAGCTAAATCATGTGTTTCGCTTGGATTTGAAGCTACTCGTATGTTTCGCATGCTGTTGAAGATAAATCATGCATATCACAAGTATTTGAAGCTAAACCATTTGTTTAGCATGGATTTGAAGCTAAATCATGTGTTACGGTTGGATTTGAAGCTAACTCGTTTGTTTCGCATGGAGTTGAAGCTAAATCATGTATATCACAAGTATTTGAAGCTGAACCAATTGTTCCGCATGTATATTAATCTAAACCATGTGTTTCGCATGAATAATAATCTAAACCATGTGATTCGCATCAATTTAAAGCTAAATCATGTGTTTCGCATGATTTTGAAGCTAACTCGTTTGTTTTGAATGCAGTTGAAGCTAAATCATGTTAATGACAAGTATTTTAAGTTAAACAATTTGATTCGCATGGATTTGAAGCTAAGCCTTCTACTTGGCATCGATTTGAGGCTAAATCACGTGTCTCGCATGGATTTGAAGATAACTCGTTTGTTTCGCACGCAGTTGAAGCTTAATCATGTATATCACAAGTATTTGATATTAAACCATTTGTTTCGCATTGATTTGAAGCTAAGATTTCTCCTTCGCATTGATTTGAAGTTAAATCATGTGTTTCGCTAGAATTTGAAGCTAATTCATTTGTCTCGCATGCAGCTGAAGCTAAATCATGTATATCACAAGTATTTGATACTATACCAATTGATTCGCATGGATTTGAAACTAAGCCTCCTACTTCGCATTAATTTGAAGCTAAATCATGTGCTTCGCGTGGATTTGAAGCTAACTCGTTTGTTTCGCATGCAGTTGAAGCTATATCATGTATATCACAAGTATTTGAAGCGATACCATTTGTTTCGCTTGTATTTGAAGATAAGCCTTCTATTTCGCATGAATTTGAAGCTAAATCTTGTGTTTAGTTTGGATTTGAAACTAACTCGATTGTTTCGGCTGCATTTGAAGCTAAGTCATATATAACACAAGAATTTGAAGCTAAAGCATTTGATTCGCATGGATTTGAAGCTAAGCCTTCTACTTCGCATTGATTTGAAGCTAAGTCATGTGTTTCGCATGGATTTGAAGCTAAACCTTCTACATCGCATTGATTTGATACTAGATCATGTGTTTCGCTAAGATTTGAAGCTAACTCGTTTGTGTCGCCTGCATTTGAAGCTAAATCATGTATATCACAAGTATTTGAAGCTAAACCATTTGTTTCGCATGGATTTGAAGATAAGCCTTCTACTTCGCATTGATTTGAAGCTAAATCATGTGTATCGCATGGATTTGATGCTAACTCGTTTGTTTCGCCTGCATTTGAAGCTGAATCATGTATATCACAAGTATTTGAAGCTAAACCATTTGATTCGTATGGATTTGTTGCTAAATCTTCTACTTCGCATTGATTTGAACAAAATTATGTTTTTCGCATGGATTTGAAGCTAAGCCTTCTACTTCGCATTGATTTGAAGCAAGATCATGTGTTTCGCTTGGATTTGAATCTAACTCGTTTGTTTCGCCTGCATTTGAAGCTAAATCATGTATATCACGAGTATTTCAAGCTAAACAATTTGTTTCGGATGGATTTGAAGATAAGCCTTCTATTTCGCATTGATTTGAAGCTAAATAATGTGTATCGCATGGATTTGAAGCTAACTCGTTTGTTTCGCCTGCATTTGGAGATGAATCATGTATATCATAAGTATTTGAAGCTAAACCATTTGATTCATATGGATTTGAAGCACAATCATGTGTTGCGGATGGATTTGAAGCAAACTCGTTTGTTTCGCCTGTATTTGAAGCTCAATCATGTATATCACAAGTATTTGAAGCTAAACCATTTGTTTCGCATAGATTTGAAGCTAAATCATGTGTTTCGCTTGGATTTGAAGCTACTCGTTTGTTTCGCGTGCAGTTGAAGCTAAATCATGCATATGACAAGTATTTGAAGTTAAACTATTTGATTCGCATTGAATTGAAGCTAAATCACGTGTCTCGCATGGATTTGAAGATAACTCGTTTGTTTCGCATGCAGTTGAAGCTCAATCATGTATATCACAAGTATTTGATATTAAACCATTTGTTTCGCATTGATTTGAAGCTAAGATTTCTCCTTCGCATTGATTTGAAGTTAAATCATGTGTTTCCCTTGGGTGAGAAGCTAAATCTTTTGTCTCGCATGCAGCTGATGCTAAATCATGTATATCACACGTATTTGTTGCTATACCAATTGATTTGCAGGGATTTGAAACTAAGCCTCCTACTTCGCATTAATTTGAAGCTAAATCATGTGCTTCGCTTGGATTTGAAGCTAAATCATGTGTTTGGCATGGATTTGAAGTTAACTCGTTTGTTTCGCCAGAATTTGAAGCTGAATCATTTATATCACAACTATTTGAAGCTCAACCATTTTTTTCGCATGAATATTAAGCTAATCCAAGTGTTTCGAATGAATTTGAAGCACAATCATGTGTTCCGCATGGATTTGAAGCAAACTCGTTTGTTTCGCCTGTATTTGAAGCTAAATCATGTATATCACAAGTATTTGAAGCTGGACCATTTGTTTGGCATGAATATTAAGCTAAACCATGTGTTTCGAATGAATTTGAAGCTAAATCATGTGTTTCGCTTGGATTTGAAGATAACTCGTTTGTTTCGCCGGCATTTGAAGCTAAATCATGTAAATCACAAGTATTTGTAGCTAAACTATTTGTTTCGCATGGATTTGAAGCTATGCCTTCTACTTCGCATTGATTTGAAGAAAAATCATTTGTTAAGTTTGGATTTGAAGCTAACTCGATTGTTTCGCCTGCATTTAATGCTATATCACTTATATCGCAATTAACTAAAGATAAATCATTTGTTTCTCATGTATTTGAAGCTAAGCCTTCTACTTCGCATTGATTTGAAACTAAATCATGTGTTTCGCATGGATTTGAAGCTAACTTGTTTGTTTCGCCTGCATTTGAAGCTAAATCATGTATATCACAAGTATTTGAAGCTGAACTACTTGTTTCACACGGATTCGAAGACAATCCTTCTACTTCGCATTGATTTGAAGCTAAATCATGTGTTTCGCATGTATTTGAAGCTAACTCGTTTGTTTCGCCTGCATTTGAAGCAAAATCGTGTATATCACAAGTATTTGAAGCTGGACCATTTGTTTGGCATGAATATTAAGCTAAACCATGTGTTTCGAATGAATTTGAAGCTAAATCATGTGTTTCGCTTGGATTTGAAGATAACTCGTTTGTTTCGCCGGCATTTGAAGCTAAATCATGTAAATCACAAGTATTTGTAGCTAAACTATTTGTTTCGCATGGATTTGAAGCTATGCCTTCTACTTCGCATTGATTTGAAGAAAAATCATTTGTTAAGTTTGGATTTGAAGCTAACTCGATTGTTTCGCCTGCATTTAATGCTATATCACTTATATCGCAATTAACTAAAGATAAATCATTTGTTTCTCATGTATTTGAAGCTAAGCCTTCTACTTCGCATTGATTTGAAACTAAATCATGTGTTTCGCATGGATTTGAAGCTAACTTGTTTGTTTCGCCTGCATTTGAAGCTAAATCATGTATATCACAAGTATTTGAAGCTAAACTACTTGTTTCACACGGATTCGAAGACAATCCTTCTACTTCGCATTGATTTGAAGCTAAATCATGTGTTTCGCATGGATTTGAAGCTAACTCGTTTGTTTCGCAGGCAGTTGAAGCTATATCACTTATATCACAAGTATTTGAAGCTAAACCGTTTGTTTCGCACGGATTCGAAGATAAGCCTTTTACTTCGCATTGATTTGAAGCTAAATCATGCATATCACAAGTATATGATGCTAAACCATTTGCTTCGCATGGATTTGAAGCTAAGCCTTCAACTTTGCTTTGATTTGAAGCTAAATCATGTGTTTCGTTTGGATTTTAAGCTAACTCGTTTGTTTCACGTGCAGTTGAAGCTAAATCATGTATATCACAAGTATTTCATGCTGAACCATTTGTTTCGCATGAATATTAAGCAAAACCATGTGCTTCGAACGAATTTGAAACTAAATCATGTGTTTCGCATGGGTTTAAACCTAACTCGTTTGTTTCGCCTGAATGTGAAGCTAAATCATGTATATCTCAAGTATTTGAAGCTGAACCATTTGTTTCGCATGTATTCGAAGATAAGTCTTCTACTTCGCGTTGACTTGAAGCTAAATCATGTGTTTTGCATGGATTTGAAGATAACTCGTTCGTTTCGACTGCATTTGAAGCTGTATCATGTATATCATATGTATTTGGACCTGAACCATATGTTTCGCGTGAATATTAAGCTAAATCATGTGTTTCGAATGAATTTTAAGCTAAATCATGTGTTTCGTATCGATTTGAAACGAACTTGTTTGTTTCGCATGCAGTTGAACCTAAATCATGTATACCATAAGTATTTGAAGCTAAACCATTTGCTTCGCATGGATTTGAAGATATGTCTTCTACTTCGCATTGATTTGAAGCTGAATCATGTGTTTCGCATGAGTTTGAAGCTAAATCATGTGTTTCGCTTGTATTTCAAGCTAACTCGTTTGTTTCGCGAGCATTTGATGCTGAATGATGTATATCACAAGTATTTGAAGCTAAACCATTTGATTCGCATGGATTTGTAGCTAATTCTTCTACATCGCATTGATTTGAAGCTAAATCATGTGTTTCGCTTGGATTTGAAGCTAACACGCCTGTTTCACATGCTGTTGAAGCTAAATCATGTATACCACGAGTATTTGAAGCTGAACCATTTGTTTCGCATGAATATTAACCTTAACCATGTGTTTCGCATGAGTTTGAAGCTAAATCATGTGTTTCGCTTGGTTATGAAGCTAACTCGTTCGTTTCGCCTGCATTTGAAGCTGTATCATGTATATCATATGTATTTGGACCTGAACCATATGTTTCGCGTGAATATTAAGCTAAATCATGTTTTTCGAATGAATTTTAAGCTAAATCATGTGTTTCGCATCGATTTGAAACGAAATTGTTTGGTTCGCATGCAGTTGAACCTAAATCATGTATACCATAAGTATTTGAAGCTAAACCATTTGCTTAGCATGGATTTGAAGATATGTCTTCTACTTCGCATTGATTTGAACTAAATCATGTGTTTCGCATGGATTTGAAGCTAACTCGTTAGTTTCGCATGCAGTTGAAACTATATCACTTATATCACAAGTATTTGAAGCTAAACCATTTGTTTCGCATGTATTTGAAGATAAGCCTTCTATTTCGCATGAATTTGAAGCTAAATCTTGTGTTTAGTTTGGATTTGAAACTAACTCGATTGTTTCGGCTGCATTTGAAGCTAAGTCATGTATAACACAAGAATTTGAAGCTAAAGCATTTGATTCGCATGGATTTGAAGCTAAGCCTTCTACTTCGCATTGATTTGAAGCTAAGTCATGTGTTTCGCATGGATTTGAAGTCAACTCGTTTGTTTCGTCTGCATATGAAGCTATTTCATTTATATCGCAAGTATTTGAAGCTTAATCATGTGTTTCGCTTGGATTTGAAACCAAGCATTCTACTTCGCATTTATTTGATGCTAAACCATGTGATTCGCATGAATTTGAAGCTAAATCATGTGTTTGGCATGGATTTGGAGTTAACTCGTTTGTTTCGCCAGAATTTGAAGCTAAATCATTTATATCACAACTATTTGAAGCTCAACCATTTTTTTCGCATGAATATTAAGCTAATCCAAGTGTTTCGAATGAATTTGAAGCACAATCATGTGTTTCGCATGGATTTGAAGCAAACTCGTTTGTTTCGCCTGTATTTGAAGCTAAATCATGTATATCACAAGTATTTGAAGCTAAACCATTTGTTTCGCATGGATTTGAAGCTAAATCATGTGTTTCGCTTGGATTTGAAGCTACTCGTATGTTTCGCATGGAGTTGAAACTAAATCATGTATATCACAAGTATTTGAAGCTGAACCAATTGTTCCGCATGTATATTAATCTAAACCATGTGTTTCGTATGAATAATAATCTAAACCATGTGATTCGCATCAATTTAGAGCTAAATCATGTGTTTGGCATGGATTTGAAGTTAACTCGTTTGTTTCGCCAGAATTTGAAGCTAAATCATGTATATCACAAGTATTTGAAGCTAAACCATTTGTTTCGCATAGATTTGCAGATAAATCATGTGTTTTGCATGGATTTGAAGCTAACTCGTTTGTTTCGACTGCATTTGAAGCTATATCACTTATATCGCAAGTATCTGAAGCTAAATCATTTGTTTCGCATGGATTTGAAGCTAATCCTTCTACATCGCTTTGTTTTGAAGCTAAATTATGTGTTCTGCATGGATTTTATGCTAACTCGCACGGATTTGAATCTAACTCGTTAGTTTCGCCTGCATTTGTTGCTATATCACTTATATCGCAAGTATCTGGTCCTAAATCATTTGTTTCCTACGAATTTGAAGCGAAGCCTTCTACTTGGCATTGATTTGAAGCTAAATCATGTGTATCGCATGGATTTGATGCTAACTCGTTTGTTTCGCCTGCATTTGAAGCTGGATCATGTATATCACAAGTATTTGAAGCTAAACCATTTGATTCGTATGGATTTGTTGCTAAATCTTCTACTTCGCATTGATTTGAACAAAATTATGTTTTTCGCATGGATTTGAAGCTAAGCCTTCTACTTCGCATTGATTGGAAGCAAGATCATGTGTTTCGCTTGGATTTGAATCTAACTCGTTTGTTTCGCCTGCATTTGAAGCTAAATCATGTATATCACGAGTATTTCAAGCTAAACAATTTGTTTCGGATGGATATGAAGATAAGCCTTCTATTTCGCATTGATTTGAAGCTAAATAATGTGTATCGCATGGATTTGAAGCTAACTCGTTTGTTTCGCCTGCATTTGGAGCTGAATCATGTATATCATAAGTATTTGAAGCTAAACCATTTGATTCATATGGATTTGAAGCACAATCATGTGTTGCGGATGGATTTAAAGCAAACTCGTTTGTTTCGCCTGTATTTGAAGCTAAATCATGTATATCACAAGTATTTGAAGCTAAACCATTTGTTTCGCATTGATTTGAAGCTAAATCATGCATATCACAAGTATATGATGCTAAACCATTTGCTTCGCATGGATTTGAAGCTAAGCCTTCAACTTTGCTTTGATTTGAAGCTAAATCATGTGTTTCGTTTGGATTTTAAGCTAACTCGTTTGTTTCACGTGCAGTTGAAGCTAAATCATGTATATCACAAGTATTTCATGCTGAACCATTTGTTTCGCATGACTATTAAGCAAAACCATGTGCTTCGAACGAATTTGAAACTAAATCATGTGTTTCGCATGGGTTTAAAGCTAACTCGTTTGTTTCGCCTGAATGTGAAGCTAAATCATGTATATCTCAAGTATTTGAAGCTGAACCATTTGTTTCGCATGTATTCGAAGATAAGTCTCCTACTTCGCGTTGACTTGAAGCTAAATCATGTGTTTCGCATGGATTTGAAGATAACTCGTTCGTTTCGACTGCATTTGAAGCTGTATCATGTATATCATATGTATTTGGACCTGAACCATATGTTTCGCGTGAATATTAAGCTAAATCATGTGTTTCGAATGAATTTTAAGCTAAATCATGTGTTTCGTATCGATTTGAAACGAACTTGTTTGTTTCGCATGCAGTTGAACCTAAATCATGTATACCATAAGTATTTGAAGCTAAACCATTTGCTTCGCATGGATTTGAAGATATGTCTTCTACTTCGCATTGATTTGAAGCTGAATCATGTGTTTCGCATGAGTTTGAAGCTAAATCATGTGTTTCGCTTGTATTTCAAGCTAACTCGTTTGTTTCGCGAGCATTTGATGCTGAATCATGTATACCACAAGTATTTGAAGCTAAACCATTTGATTCGCATGGATTTGTAGCTAATTCTTCTACATCGCATTGATTTGAAGCTAAATCATGTGTTTCGCTTGGATTTGAAGCTAACACGCCTGTTTCACATGCTGTTGAAGCTAAATCATGTATACCACGAGTATTTGAAGCTGAACCATTTGTTTCGCATGAATATTAACCTTAACCATGTGTTTCGCATGAGTTTGAAGCTAAATCATGTGTTTCGCTTGGTTATGAAGCTAACTCGTTCGTTTCGCCTGCATTTGAAGCTGTATCATGTATATCATATGTATTTGGACCTGAACCATATGTTTCGCGTGAATATTAAGCTAAATCATGTTTTTCGAATGAATTTTAAGCTAAATCATGTGTTTCGCATCGATTTGAAACGAAATTGTTTTGTTCGCATGCAGTTGAACCTAAATCATGTATACCATAAGTATTTGAAGCTAAACCATTTGCTTCGCATGGATTTGAAGATATGTCTTCTACTTCGCATTGATTTGAACTAAATCATGTGTTTCGCATGGATTTGAAGCTAACTCATTAGTTTCGCATGCAGTTGAAACTCTATCACTTATATCACAAGTATTTGAAGCTAAACCATTTGTTTCGCATGGATTTGAAGATAAGCCGTCTACTTCGCAATGATTTGAAGCTGAATCATGTGTTTGGCATGAGCTTGAAGCTAAATCATGTGTTTCGCTTGTATTTCAAGCTAACTCGTTTGTTTCGCGAGCATTTGATGCTGAATCATGTATATCACAAGTATTTGAAGCTAAACCATTTGATTCGCATGGATTTGTAGCTAATTCTTCTACATCGCATTGATTTGAAGCTAAATCATGTGTTTCGCTTGGATTTGAAGCTAACACGCCTGTTTCACATGCTGTTGAAGCTAAATCATGTATACCACGAGTATTTGAAGCTGAACCATTTGTTTCGCATGAATATTAAGCTTAACCATGTGTTTCGCATGAGTTTGAAGCTAAATCATGTGTTTCGCTTGGTTATGAAGCTAACTCGTTCGTTTCGCCTGCATTTGAAGCTGTATCATGTATATCATAAGTATTTGAAGCTAAACCATTTGATTCATATGGATTTGAAGCACAATCATGTGTTGCGGATGGATTTAAAGCAAACTCGTTTGTTTCGCCTGTATTTGAAGCTAAATCATGTATATCACAAGTATTTGAAGCTAAACCATTTGTTTCGCATTGATTTGAAGCTAAATCATGCATATCACAAGTATATGATGCTAAACCATTTGCTTCGCATGGATTTGAAGCTAAGCCTTCAACTTTGCTTTGATTTGAAGCTAAATCATGTGTTTCGTTTGGATTTTAAGCTAACTCGTTTGTTTCACGTGCAGTTGAAGCTAAATCATGTATATCACAAGTATTTCATGCTGAACTATTTGTTTCGCATGACTATTAAGCAAAACCATGTGCTTTGAACGAATTTGAAACTAAATCATGTGTTTCGCATGGGTTTAAAGCTAACTCGTTTGTTTCGCCTGAATGTGAAGCTAAATCATGTATATCTCAAGTATTTGAAGCTGAACCATTTGTTTCGCATGTATTCGAAGATAAGTCTCCTACTTCGCGTTGACTTGAAGCTAAATCATGTGTTTCGCATGGATTTGAAGATAACTCGTTCGTTTCGACTGCATTTGAAGCTGTATCATGTATATCATATGTATTTGGACCTGAACCATATGTTTCGCGTGAATATTAAGCTAAATCATGTGTTTCGAATGAATTTTAAGCTAAATCATGTGTTTCGTATCTATTTGAAACGAACTTGTTTGTTTCGCATGCAGTTGAACCTAAATCATGTATACCATAAGTATTTGAAGCTAAACCATTTGCTTCGCATGGATTTGAAGATATGTCTTCTACTTCGCATTGATTTGAAGCTGAATCATGTGTTTCGCATGAGTTTGAAGCTAAATCATGTGTTTCGCTTGTATTTCAAGCTAACTCGTTTGTTTCGCGAGCATTTGATGCTGAATCATGTATACCACAAGTATTTGAAGCTAAACCATTTGATTCGCATGGATTTGTAGCTAATTCTTCTACATCGCATTGATTTGAAGCTAAATCATGTGTTTCGCTTGGATTTGAAGCTAACACGCCTGTTTCACATGCTGTTGAAGCTAAATCATGTATACCACGAGTATTTGAAGCTGAACCATTTGTTTCGCATGAATATTAACCTTAACCATGTGTTTCGCATGAGTTTGAAGCTAAATCATGTGTTTCGCTTGGTTATGAAGCTAACTCGTTCGTTTCGCCTGCATTTGAAGCTGTATCATGTATATCATATGTATTTGGACCTGAACCATATGTTTCGCGTGAATATTAAGCTAAATCATGTTTTTCGAATGAATTTTAAGCTAAATCATGTGTTTCGCATCGATTTGAAACGAAATTGTTTTGTTCGCATGCAGTTGAACCTAAATCATGTATACCATAAGTATTTGAAGCTAAACCATTTGCTTCGCATGGATTTGAAGATATGTCTTCTACTTCGCATTGATTTGAACTAAATCATGTGTTTCGCATGGATTTGAAGCTAACTCATTAGTTTCGCATGCAGTTGAAACTCTATCACTTATATCACAAGTATTTGAAGCTAAACCATTTGTTTCGCATGGATTTGAAGATAAGCCGTCTACTTCGCAATGATTTGAAGCTGAATCATGTGTTTCGCATGAGCTTGAAGCTAAATCATGTGTTTCGCTTGTATTTCAAGCTAACTCGTTTGTTTCGCGAGCATTTGATGCTGAATCATGTATATCACAAGTATTTGAAGCTAAACCATTTGATTCGCATGGATTTGTAGCTAATTCTTCTACATCGCATTGATTTGAAGCTAAATCATGTGTTTCGCTTGGATTTGAAGCTAACACGCCTGTTTCACATGCTGTTGAAGCTAAATCATGTATACCACGAGTATTTGAAGCTGAACCATTTGTTTCGCATGAATATTAAGCTTAACCATGTGTTTCGCATGAGTTTGAAGCTAAATCATGTGTTACGCTTGGTTATGAAGCTAACTCGTTCGTTTCGCCTACATTTGAAGCTGTATCATGTATATCATATGTATTTGGACAAGAACCATATGTTTCGCGTGAATATTAAGCGAAATCATGTTTTTCGAATGAATTTTAAGCTAAATCATGTGTTTCGCATCGATTTGAAACGAAATTGTTTGGTTCGCATGCAGTTGAACCTAAATCATGTATACCATAAATATTTGAAGCTAAACCATTTTCTTCGCATGGATTCGAAGATATGTCTTCTACTTCGCATTGATTTGAACTAAATCATGTGTTTCGCATGGATTTGAAGCTAAACCTTCTACATCGCATTCATTTGAAGCTAAATAATGTGCTTCGCTTGGATTTGTAGCTAAACCTACTACATCGCTTTGTTTTGAAACTAAATCATGTTTTGCATGGATTTTAATCTTACTCGTTTGTTTCCCCTGCATTTGAAGCTATATCACTTATATCGCAAGTAACTGATGCTAAATTATTTGTTTCGCATGGATTTGACGCTAAACCTTCTACATTGCATTGATTTGCAGCTAAATCATGTGTTTCGCATGGATTTGAAGCTAAGCCTTCTATTTCGCATGGATTTAAATCGAAATGATGTGTATCGCATGGATTTTGAAGCCAACTCGTTTGAATCGTCTGCATTTGAAGCTATATCACTTATATCCCACGTGTTTGATGCTAAATCATTTGTTTCGCATGGATTTGAAGATAAGCTTTCTACGTCGCATGGATGTAAAGCTGAATCATGTGTTCCGCATGGATTTGAAGCTAACTCGTTTGAAGAGCACTTGAAACAATATCACTTATATCGCTAGTATCTGAAGCTATAATCATTTGTTTCGCATGGATTTGAAGCTACACCTTCAACGTCGCATTGATTTGCAGCTAAATCATGAGTTTCGCATGGATCTGAAGCTAACCCGTTTGTTTCGTCTGCATTTGAAGCTATTTCACTTATATCCCAAGTGGTTGAAGCTAAATCATTTGTTTCGCATGGATTTGAAGCTAAACCTTCTACATCGCACTGATTTGATACTAGATCATGTGTTTCGCTAAGATTTGAAGCTAACTCGTTTGTGTCGCCTGCATTTGAAGCTAAATCATGTATATCACAAGTATTTGAAGCTAAACCATTTGTTTCGCATGGATTTGAAGATAAGCCTTCTACTTCGCATTGATTTGAAGCTAAATCATGTGTATCGCATGGATTTGATGCTAACTCGTTTGTTTCGCCTGCATTTGAAGCTGAATCATGTATATCACAAGTATTTGAAGCTAAACCATTTGATTCGTATGGATTTGTTGCTAAATCTTCTACTTCGCATTGATTTGAACAAAATTATGTTTTTCGCATGGATTTGAAGCTAAGCCTTCTACTTCGCATTGATTTGAAGCAAGATCATGTGTTTCGCTTGGATTTGAATCTAACTCGTTTGTTTCGCCTGCATTTGAAGCTAAATCATGTATATCACAAGTATTTGAAGCGATACCATTTGTTTCGCATGTATTTGAAGATAAGCCTTCTATTTCGCATGAATTTGAAGCTAAATCTCGTGTTTAGTTTGGATTTGAAACTAACTCGATTGTTTCGGCTGCATTTGAAGCTAAGTCATGTATAACACAAGAATTAGAAGCTAAAGCATTTGATTCGCATGGATTTGAAGCTAAGCCTTCTAC